>NC_092048.1:121022738-121325238 GCF_003086295.3 Arachis hypogaea
CCTCGTCCTCGTCCTCGTCCTGCGGGGCTGGCTGTGCAGGCGTCCTAGGCTGGACATGTACCGGTCGGGATGAGGATGGCCCGGCAATTGAATGTGACCCAGCAGTATGTGCCGAAGCTGGGGTACCACCCAAAGCGAAATACTCAGGAGGAGGCACGGAAGGCAGCTCATTCAGATCGACATCTAACGGTACCTGTGTCCCCGTCGTCTGACTCCGCCCAGGGACAGCCTCATCATCATGCATGATGGCACTGATGTCATCAAAGAAGGGGGATCCAAGATCCTCATCAAACCCAACACCGGCAAGTAAGTCTGAAAACGTGCTGCCTGGACTCACCCATGGCCTACTCTCCTGACGTGTGTGGTCGTCAGGGGGAACTCCAACAAAGTAATCTCCGAGCGTCCCCTCCCCAAGTCTAGCCTCAGCATGGGCAGTGGGATCTCCGGTGGCGTACCCCTGTCCACCAAGGCCACCAGCCTCACCATCGTCCTAGCCCGCAACGGGTGCCCTCCGTCTGCCTCCACGCCCTCGTCCTCGACGACCACCCCTACCTGCCTCATCAGCCTCGTCGATAGCCTGCTCTAGCCACCTCCCCTCACGCTGGCTCCGTTGTGTCCTAACACGAGCTCTCCTCTCAACCCGACGCCTATCAGGGACGTCGTCGACTCGATCCATGTCAGGAACTCGCCCAGGACCCCTCTGTGACGCCTCGACAGGAATAGGAACGCCCCTCGCACAGTCTCCTCATCGGCTCCCTCGGGGCACTCTCCGAAAGTCTCCTGGAACCAGGTGCAGTTTACTACGAACTTCTGAACCTGGCTCGGAGGAGGAATCACTCCAAGCAACTCCTCGAACCACACCCAAGCTGGACGTCCACCCTCGATATACACATGGAAGTCTGTAAGGCAACCGCTGACATAACGCGTGATCGTGCACTCTCCAAAGGGCATATGAAAGGTGTGCGTCTCAGGACGCCACCTCTCGACGAAGGCGCTGACAAGGGGCTCATCTAACCGGAACCATCTATCATTCAGCCTAGCCAGATGGTATAACCCGGCCATCTGCAAGTAGGAAACATAATGCTCATCGAGTGGCATGCCTTGTTGCCGCCGCATGCTCTTGATGCATCGCTGTGGCTGCGCATTAAACGGACCGCATTATTAGAACCACATACAATACTGCTAACCAAAAAATAAACTAACACAATAAACCAATTACATAAACCACTTACATAAACCATCAACACAACCGCATATAAAACCACGTACAAAAAACTACTTACGCTAAACCACCAACTAAACCGCATGCAAAACCACTAAAATAAACCATTTGCAATACCACTACAACAAACCACTAACAATACCACCTAACATAAACCACTTACATAAACCATTAACAGAAGCGCATATAAAACCACTACAACAAACCACTAACAATACCACCACGATAAACCACTAACATAAACTGCCACTAAAACCACATGCAAAACCACTAACTCAGATAAACCGTGTGCATAAAGTTTTCTATCTACTAACCTCGTCGTTGATGACCCCGGCTATATGAGCAACCCCGTCCAACCGGTACAGCCTTGCAGGATCGTCCCCCATCAGCTGAGTCTTCGGTTCTACTATTTCTCGGATCGAATCTGGGTCGTTTTCTCTGAGATTTGGTGGGGTATGGAAAAGGATAAGTAGTTCGAATTTGCTTGATTCGAACTCCTTATATAGCCCAATTGTTCATAGTTCGAACCAATTAGGTTCGAATTATTGGAGGCACGTAATCAAGAGTAATTCGAACCAATTAGGTTCGAATTATAACTGTATAGTTCGAGCCAAATAGGTTCGATTTATGTTCAAATGGAGTTCGAACCAAATAGGTTCGAATTATATAAAAATAGGCTTTGGCTGATTCGTGAGTCACTTTTCCATTTGGCTTATTCATGTAACAAGTTTCCTCCCATGGTTTATTTGTGTTTTTTACCCTTTGGATCCATGAACGGGTGATGTACAACAGACAAAAGGTATTATTTAATTTTAGACCTCGATCTATGGGTAAAAAACCTAAACAAGCCAAAGGGATATCAAATTTACACAAATAAGCCAAAGCAAAATCTGATTCATCAATCAACCAAATGACATTTCTATATAGTTTGAACCAAATAGGTTCGAACTCAATTTCCAAGTAATTCGAACCAAATAGGTTCGAATTACACATGTTCCCATAGCCACATAATTCGAACCACCTTGGTTCGAACTCAACCTCCATAATTTGAACCAGCTTGGTTCGAATTACACAGACCGTATTTCGTACTAGCATGGTTCGAATTAGTGAGGAGGAGAGCTGTATATATATGGTGTGAAGATGAGTTGCTATTATTAGAGTGGGGTTACATGGCTAGTGAGGAGAGTTTCACTGTGTTGGTTCACCACAGAGGATCCATTAAGAAGAAAACTCGTTCCAGTGTGAAGTTCACTGATAAGGATCCTCTCTGTATTATCGTCACGCCTACGACGAGGTATGAGGACCTTGTTAGCTCTGTACTGCCGAAACTCGGTCTGGAAGGTGTGAAACGGGTTAAGAAGTTTTTTTTATCGATTTTCAATCACGGTGCTCCAGAACACCGTAAAGTACGATTGTTTCACGATCGGGAGTGATGAGGACTTGCAGGTCATGTTTCATTGTCGCTGGCAGTTTCCAGAGGTTAGGACACCAGAACTGTTGGCAAAGTTGGTTGACGCGGTGTCCAGCTTGGGGGTTCAAATCGGAATACCACCACTTTAGCCACGGTAGCCGGTTCTAGCTCCAGACCTGCCGTTGCATCTTCCTCCGTCCCTGCGTACGAGCCACCCGTCCAACCTGTCGCCTCCCCTTCGTTCGCTGTTGATCTCATCGGCAGTGTAGGCGACAAGGTCGGTGAAGGTGGGTATCTGCCGACATCTTTACAGTGTGCTGCACCGGCTGGGGTTGGAGATGGATTCTTGGATGATCCAGAGGACGATGATGTCGAGCCGGATATGATTGCTGATGACAGTGGCGATGATGTTGGAGCAAGTGAGCCTGCTGGGCCGGGCGGTGGTTCTAGCTCTGGCACGCAGCAGTACCCTCCACATTTTTCCTCTTTGGACTTGGATGCCATGAGGCAGGAGGGGGTTGCTGGGCAGCCGGCTGGATTTGGCGCTAGAGATGCTGAAGGGTCTGCAGGTCTGATAGAGTTTCAGGTTGGTCAGCAATTTTCGGATAAAGAAGAGGCCCTGTTAAGTGTCAAGACTTACAGCATCCGGCGAGGGGTACAGTACAAGGTCGTGGAGTCTGACTATTGCCGGTATGTGGGCAAGTGTTCTGAGTTCGGAAATGGGTGCACATGGTTGATTCGGCTCAGTCTCCGACAGCGCAAGGGGATTTGGGAGGTCAAACGTTACAACGGACCGCATACTTGTCTCGCCACCTCCATTTCCAGCGACCACAGGAGTTTGGATTACCATGTCATATCGGCATTCATTATGCCAATGGTGAGGGCTGATGCATCCGTCAGCATCAAAGTGCTCATAAATGCCACCGCCGCACACTTTGGGTTTAGGCCGACTTACAGAAGGGTCTGGTTGGCGAAGCAGAAGGCTGTTGCCCTCATCTATGGTGACTGGGATGAGTCGTACAACGAGCTCCCAAAGTGGGTGTTAGGAGTGCAGTTGACGATGCCTGGTACTATTGCAGTGCTAAGGACGAGCCCTGTTCGTGTCGGTGGACAGTTGGACGAGTCTCGAGCTTATTTTCACAGACTATTCTGGACCTTTCCACCATGTATCGAGGCATTCCGTCATTGCAAGCCCCTAGTTAGTATTGACGGCACCCATCTGTATGGCAAGTATGGGAGAACGTTGCTTGTCGCGATTGCACAGGACGGGAACTCCAACATACTCCCTGTTGCATTCGCATTAGTCGAGGGTGAGAATGCTGAGTCGTGGTCCTTCTTTCTCTCCCACCTGCGTGAGCATGTGACACCGCAGCCGGGTCTGCTGGTTATCTCGGACAGGCATAACGGCATCAAAGCCGCCCTTGAGGCTCCTGACGGAGGCTGGTTACCTCCGTCTGCATACCGGGCATTCTGCATTCGACATGTTGTGGCAAATTTCGCCCTCACCTTCAAGGTCAAAGACGCAAGGAGGCTACTTGTAAATGCGGCGTACGCTAAGACCGAGGTCGAGTTCCAGTACTGGTTTGATATTCTTAGGACCGAAGACCCGACGATGTGTGACTAGGCTAACCGGATTGAGTATTCCTTGTGGACATAGCATTGTGATGAGGGGCGTAGATTCGGACACATGACGACGAATATATCTGAGTGTGTGAACTCGATCCTCAAGGGTGTCAGAAACCTTCCTGTGTGCTCGCTAGTCAAGGCAACATACGGAAGGTTGGCCGAATTATTTGTTCGCAAAGGGAGGGAGGCTGAGGCGCAGATGGGTACCGGACAACAATTTAGTCAGCACTTGGTGAAGTGTATAGAGGCCAACTTGAAGACGGCTAGGTGCTTCACGGTAACTGTGTACGACAGGGATAACTCCGAGTTCATCGTCGCAGAGACAACTCCGACTGGTTCTTTCTCACTGGGTACCTACAGAGTCTCGCTTGCATCTCACACATGTGACTGCGGATACTTCCAGGCACTTCATTTCCCGTGTCCCCACGCACTGGCATGCTGTGCCTACTCACGGCTTACATGGGAGCCTTATGTCCACCAGGTGTATCGTCTTAGTTCGGTTTTCAGTGTGTATCAGATGGGTTTCACACCTCCCATTCCGGAGGGTTTCTGGCCACCATATGACGGGCCGACTGTCATCCTTGACCCCAATAAGAGGCGTGCGAGAGAGGGTCGTCCCAGGTCCACTCGGATACGGACCAATATGGACGAGGCAGATCCGAACCGGTCAAAGAGATGTGGGCTTTGTCGGCAGCCCGACCACACACGTCGGAGTTGCCCACAGCTCGGAGGAGCAGAGCACACACGGGGACATGATTAGGTGTATTGGTGGCTTTGGTACTTTTGTTATTTCAATTTCGCGTTTAGATTCTACTATTATCGGTTTTCTTGCTTGTAGTTGGTGACTGATAGAATCGTTAACGTTAGTGCGATGTACTTTGAATGAGATTTTAGTTAATGAATATGTTCTGTCACCGCAGTTTTAAACGAAATGTATGTCTAATGCACACCAGCAAAAATAACTTTACAAGTTTTATTAAGACATGATGCGGAAACTATGTTCGTAACTTAAATTGCTTGCTGGAACGAATTCTGAGTAATTCGAACCAAACTGGTTCGAATTACTTTATAAATATTTCTTCAGTGTAAATCGAACCTATTAGATTCAAATTATTAAGTTAGGGTTCGAACCAATTTAGTTCGAATTATGTTGCTTTGTTCTATAAGTGTAATTCGAACCTATTTGGTTCGAATTACTTGGAAAGTGAATTCGAACCTATTTAGTTCGAACTATATAGAAATATTCTTTGATTGATTGATGAATCAGATTTTGCTTTAGTTTATCTCTGTAAAATTAATCTCCCTTTAGCTTATTTAGGTTTTTTATCCTCTATCTATTTATCTCTTTTTATTTGCAGGTTTCACGGTAAACCAACAATGCATTACAACCTTATCCATGATTTTGATATATTTTATCCGACTGATAGAAGTCTGGTCAAAATTTGCCAATATTTTTGTAAGGAGAAACAAAACTTGTGATTTGTGAAAGGTAGAAATAAGAGAAAAGAGAAAAAAAAAAAAAGGAAAGAAACAAAAAAAAGACAGCAAGGATGGGACAAAGAAAACAGAAATAGAGGCAGTGTCTATGGAAGGGACACGTAACGCAATCGTCGCATAAGGAGAAGGTGGATATTGTGCACATTTATCGGTGCCTGATTTCCACTCATCCACGTTGTTATCTTCGATGCCAAACGCATTCCTACTTGTACTTGCTACTGCTATTTAATATCCATTAGGCCCATATACTAATATTTAATTAAAAAATATAGATAGACAATAAAAATATTAAATAATATAATTAATAAATATATTAAATATTTATTTTATTAAATATATGAATAATTATTTTAATATTAAAATTTAGATAAATAATTTAAAAATATAATATATTTTAATTTAATTAATAATTATTTATATTATTTAAAAAAATTATTATTTATTTAACCTTAATTAACGTCCTTTGTTTAACGTGTGAAAACTGCGATGAATACTGCACCGAACATGCGTCGTCATTTAAATGTAGGCACACCTTGTTACTATTAATACGAAGAAAACAATACCAATATTATTTATTAGTCAATTCCAATATATTAATTATTCTAACAATTTAAAGTAATAGTAAAAGTATATAAATAATTGTAACTAATACAATTTTTCATGTAATTTTTTTTGGGATTTACATGAATTGTTTAATATCAAATCATAAAATTGTTTACTTTAAAAATTTAAATTAATTGATAAATATATATTAATAATTATATCTAACTGGACGAATTAAAAAAGGAATGTTGGATTGGACCTTGTTAGTATTGGTAAACATCTTTTTAATTTATAAGGCGAGTTCTTTGGTTCATATGTAGAAAAACCTTAGTAATGGTAGTATTTCTGATCTACAATGTTCCAAGAAAGCCGTCCCATAATCATAAGCTTCCAATTACAGTGCATACTGAATACAGAATCCCATAACGAGACCATGTGACCATTCTTCTTCTAAAATTAATTAAAGTAACACTATATCATAACATAACATAAGAGATGCACTAAAAAATTGTATAATTTTTGTATGAGACAGGAGGGTAAATGTGATTGGTGAAGTAGGGTAATGAAGATGTTGACCCGTATTTCTATCCGCGGAAGCGGCACAATGAATTGAAGTTGAAGGAGAGATGAAGAGAGAAAGCATGGGGATTGGGGAGGGTACTTTGCTAAATAAAAAGAAAACAAAAAGGACACACAGAATCCTCGCACTGTCTTATGTGACCTGCTCACCTGCACTTCACTTTTTGTCCAATCCTATCTTCTTTGTTTAGGTTGTCGTGTCTTTCTTTTCGTTTTGCAAACTGCAATTCATCTCTCTCTGTTTGGCGGGAAAACCAAGCCATGGTTTGCCAAGATTCGTCATCGGAGACTGCTCCATCGCCGGAGCTTCTTAAAACTGCTTCTCCTTCTTCAGCGGAATCCAGCTTTCGTGAACTCGATGATGCCTTTCTGCAGGTTTATCACTCTCTCACTCTCTCTTTCGATCTTGCTCGTTTTTCGTGTTTGCTTCTTGCTGTGTCATCTTGTCACCGATCAAAATTGATTTTAACTTTCAAGTTGAGGGAATTGGAATCAGGATTAACACTCTCTGGATTTGCATTGCATCTTCATTTCTTTCTTTTAATCTAATAAGGATCAAAATAGATAGATGTATTCCTGGAACTGTTAGTTTATCTCTGGATTTGCTGTTAGTTTATGTTTATCGCTAAGGTTGAGTTCAGTCTTGGAACTATCTCAATTCTCTGGCGGTAACAACATAAGTAATCCATGATTTATTCTTAGACTTTATCGTTTCTTTATTCTCTGGATTTGCTGTTAGTTTATGTTTATTTTTCGTGTCACTGTCATTTTTTTCGCCTTCAATTTACAGACTCAAACGAGAATTTGGCTCGGGGAAGTATTGAAGATAAGATTGAATGAGCAACTCATTATATCCGAACTCCTTGCTGATGGAGAATTGCTGTACTTAACTTTCTCTATTTCTCTCTCTCTTTTTCTTTTGTTAGCCTACACTTTCCGTTATTCCTATTTTTTTGGTATGTAATTAAGTTTTGGAAATTGCTAAGAACCAGAATTTTTGCCATAATTGTTTGCACCATGCAATAGTTGTTTCCTCTTTGAACCTTTTCCCAATAAGCAAGAAGTTACATGGTTATTGGTTACTGTAAAGAATAATAAATGGTATGTTTTAGTCCAAGCAAACCTCCAGCAAGATTCAATCAATTTGAGATTAAATACTTTGACTAATTGACTTCACCTGTCATAAATTAAAGAGGCTACTTTTTAGCCTTAATATCTTTAATTGAATTAAAAGCTAAAACTAGGACCACTTTAAATGATTAGTACAAGGATTAAACTCCAAGAGGAATGGAGCTGAACATGAAGCTTTTGCATTGGCATTTCAGTATATTGTTTGGAATCTAAATACAAGTTAATTGGTTTATAGGTTTTTAGTGTCAAAAGTGGTGTGGAAATTGCTGTTGGCAAAGCATATGGAGCTAAAACACATAAAAGCTTCCAAAAGCCAGCCATTTGCTTCTAAGAGTAACAGTGGGAGATATAGACCTTATTCTAATGTTGATTCATTCCTGAAGGTAAATTATTACATGACCTTTCCTTTCGACAGAATTCAAAGGAAGATTTGCCAAAATCATGTCTACTGATTTAAGCATATGAGTACGTTAGTAGAAGAAAGAGAAACTCTGGAGCCTCATTTCAGTTAGTTCTAAATATTTTCAAATTTTGGTTGGTGAAAACAGACATTAATGAATGGGTATCAAAGTTATCTCTCTTTTTTTCCTATACAGATTTGCAAAATCTTGGAATTGACTGGAGTTGACCTATTCTCTCCATCAGATGTTGTTGAGAGAAGAAATACTCGAAAAGTATGCATGTGTATACGCTCATTCTCCAAAAAATTAAGGTCTAAGGATATAGATGTAAGTAAGTTGCATAAAATATCACTTATGAACTCCAGTCACCTGCTCTTGTATCTTGTCCTTTAAATTTTGCTTCTTGATAACATAAAAACATGTTGCCAGGTTCCAGATTTTGATATTGTTAATGTTACTTGTGCCGTAACCATGCCGAAGGATGTGGTTGGATACATACGTAAAAGCATAGAGCTGTCTCACAGAAGGCCTGCAGATTCTTCCACTTATTACTTACAGAAGAATTCAGGGCAAGAATCCAGGGAGGTGTGTCCTTGTTTTCACTAATAAGTAAAAACAAAATTACTATATTGCCAATGAATGGTCACATATGTGAGTTTCATGTTCTGTACCCTTGAGCCACTGCTAAATGATTTTGCTACTTGTATCTCTAAAACAATGATGCTTCTGTAGGTCTACTACTCCGTTACAGACTCGATCAAAGATTGGGAAACATATTCAGACCAATCTAATGACACAGAAATCAGACATCTAGTACATCATTTTGATGACTTGTGTGATTATGAATCAGAGATACAGTGCAATTCAACTTCTTCAATGGTTGAAAATGATTTTATGTCCACCAGTTTAGATGAACTGGGCAGTCGAAGCCGGCAGAGACCAAGAATTTCTGATGATGAGTTTCAATTGTTATGCTCAAGGGAATTATTACAATATCATATCTCTGAGACTCCTTATTCCGGGAATGTACATGTTGACTTTAGTGGTGGTATACCTCATTTAGATACTAGGGGCCAAGAAAGTAGAATGATGGAATTTGGTTACACACAGAATGAATTATTAAGAGATAATGATTCGATCCTTGGAACTCCTATGAATAACAGGATGTCAGTGATAAGAGATGTTAGCTCAAATGCGAAAGATAGTTGGGACCAGGATCTGCTCATTGAAGAAAATATTCCAGCAGATGTACATAAAAGTGCTAGTTCTCATGGCTCATGCGCAACTCCATTGAGTATTGAAAATGGTAGATGCTTTGGAGCTGGTGAGAATATGGAGGTTCTACATGAAGTACTGAACTTGGGAGACCAATTTGAAGCAGAGAATGATTATCAGAAAAGCGATCAGTGGGAAGGTATAAAAGAATATGAATCACAGGAGAAAATGAAGTATAAGGAAATTGAACATGAAATCACTTATGGAAAGTATACATATTTTGTCAAGGAACTTGAGGAAACCGAGCATTCATTATATTCTCCTGATTGCTTCCTATGTAATAAGACTGATTCTTCGAACAGAGCTGTCTCCGACAGCAATGACATAAATGCAACTATATCAGAAAAGTTTCTTGTATATGAGGACTGGAAGTCTCAAGTTGATTCAATTTCATCGTCGCTTAATAGCTGTAGCCAATGTGGGAAGCTGCTGTCTTGCCAGTCCTCTTCACTACCCCAGTTTTGTAAATGGGACCAGAAAGGAAAATTTCCTATGACAAAAAGTGGAGCTATAGACAACAATGAATCCTCACATGAGGAAACTATGACTCATAAACAAGAAACTGCTGAAGCGTATGCGGTTGGTGCAACTGATTTCAAGTCACTTGTAGATGATGAACAGCCAGAAAATGATAGTGAGGCTATAGCATCAAATGCTATGAGTTTGGATAACTGTGAAGATGGAAGTGAAGGAGTAATAGATATGATCACCAATGATGCCACTGTTCCTGCCAACTATGATGAAGATGTATCTAACACTCGGATCTGCATAACAAATCAAAGCTCAGAACTTGAATGCAATGATGGTAATCAATCAAGTCAAGACGACATGGTTCTCGTTTGCCATACAGAACATACCCTTGAGCCTGAGTTACCTGTTCAAGTAAGTTTTTCTGATGCTTTATCAAGCAATGCTTACTTTTCTTTTCCATTATATGCAGATTGAGCCTCTTGCAATTTTCTTGTGTAGGAAGTAATAAATCCGGACAACGAGAGTGCGCACTCCTTTGACAATTTAGATGAGAAAGAAGAGAAAATTGCAGAAATATCAAAGTCAAAACCCCGAAAGAAGCTAATACTGAAATCAGTGTTTGGTGGTGCCACTGCTGTTGGTTTGTTATTCCTGTTTTTGCACCTAAGGTTCGTGTTTGACTCGTTTTTTAGGTTGTCAGGTATTTTTTATTCTGTTTCTTCTTTGATTTGGCCTCCTTTAGTTTTTTATTTTGTTGTTCTAATCTGTGTTTTATGATAGGAGGAATGACAAAGACAAAGATGCAAATCCAGAACCAAGTAAGGCATTTAATGATGAAGGTAAAGAAGAGAGTAAGAAATATTCACCACCAAAAGCAAAGAGGACTACTGAAGGGGTTTATTCAGCAGAGAAGCTTAAATTGAAGTAATTGATATTTGAGCCTCTTCTATAATAATAAAAGGTAAAACAAGATTAGAAAAGAAAAAGTAAAAGAAAGCATTAGTTTCTTCAACTTGAGATCTTGGTGCTTACTGCTTAGGGCTAGAGATACAAGAGTATTAGTTTAATTGGTTAGTGAATAATGGTTACTTTGAGATGGTCAAAAGCCAGCTCCTGTAATTTTTTTCCTCCTGTGAGGGGCTACAGAGATAAAACTTCAGAGTAGCCTTTTTTTTAGAAGCACACTCATCATAAAGTTCATACTTTACGGACAAAATAATATCAAATAGAATAAAACTCTACATCCAAGTAATTTAATCAACCAAGTTCAACCAAATCTTTTAGATTTACACACTTTTTTTTCATGCATTCTTCTTCTTCTTCCTTCAAATTTAGGCACGCACATTCTTTTTCACCCCTGATGCTACGTCTTCTTCTTCTCCTTTTCTTATTAGAATTTCTTATCCTCCCTCTTTTTCATCCTTCTCCTCTATCATCATTATCATGATCATCATCATTATCGTCATTGTCTTCTTCTAATACGTATCGTCGTTATCGTTGTCGTCGTTATTGTTATCGTTATCATCGAATTTTGCTGTATTGATGACATTGTCTGATCCAAAATTGATTTGGATGTGTTTTTGTTTAAAATTGACTTGGTCTGTGCTTGTTTTGAAACGAATTTGTTTGTGTATCGTCATTATTAAGTAATTTCAGTTCATTTGGAATTTAATTTTCAGTTCATTCTGGATGCAATTTTGGTTCATTTCTGAGTGAATTAAGGTGCATTTGATATTGTTGTTCTACACAATTCAAAACTCTTCTTCCTCACATTCCCTTTTGAGAGAAATAAAACCAAGAAAAAGAGAAGAAAAATCAAACAAAAAAGAAAAAGGAAGAATAAAAAACTCCTCAAAACTCCTCATCAGATTCTTCTTCTTCTTGTTTTATTCATCTTTTCTTTTTTATTTTTTTCTCATAATTATTCTTGTTTTACTCTCTTAACAATAATAAAAACATGAAAAATCAAACAAAGAAGAAATGTATAATGCTGCAAAATCACTTGATGGATTTGGATGTATTTTTGTTCATGATTCAATTTTGTTTATATGCTTGTTTTCGAACGCAATCATTAAGTAATTTCGGTTCATTCTTTATTTAAATAAGGTGCACTTGGTCTGAAACGAGTTTGTTTGTGTATCGTCGTCATTAAGTAATTTCAAGTTCATTCTAGATGTAATTTTGGTTCATTTTTTAGTGAATTTATGATCATTCAATTTTGTTTGTGTGTTTGTTTTTGAACGCAATCATTAAGTAATTTCGGTTCATTCTGGATTTAAATAAGTTGCATTTGATCTGTGCTTGTTTTGAAACGAATTTGTTTGTATATCGTCATAATTAAGTAATTTCGGTTCATTTGAAATTTAATTTTCTGTTCATTTTGGATGTAATTTCAGTTCATTTCTAAGTGAATTAAGGTGCATTTAATCTCGTTGTTTTGCACAATTCAAAACTCTTCCTCCTCATGTTCTACTGCTTTTTCATTTTCTTCTTATTTTATTTTGTTATAATTCTTCTTGTTTCATTCTCTTGAGAGGAATAAAACCAAGAAAAAGAGAAGAAAAATCAAATAAAAAAGAAGAAGAAACTTACAATGTTGCAAAATTATTGAGAGAAAGAGAAAAAGAAAAAAATGCAGCAATAACAGCAGCAATAAAAGAATGACGATGAGGAGAAAACACGTAAAGAAGAAGAAACGCGAAGAAGAAAAAGAAAGAAGAAAAAGGAAGAGGGGGAGGAGGTGAAGGAGGAACATGAAGGAAAAAAGACGACAATGACAATAACGTAGAGCCCGCAAATATAATCACGCTCTTTTAACGTTAAATTTATAATGCTTCATGCTTGCTTAAGTCTATTTATAAATTATAATAGATACCAAACAAGATAAAAATGATTCATTCTTGTTATTCCTATAAAAATACATAGACATACAAATACCAAACAAGTTAATATTGCTGAAAAGTTGATTAAATCAATTAAGGAATTAATTTAATCATGTAAAAATTGAAATACCAATTTGATTGTTATCATTAAATAATTTTGACCATGTCAAATTACTAGTCACAAAAAAAAAATACAAAGCGAAAAATTTTGATTAATAAATTACAGGCCTAATAGTATTAGGATCTTATACTAGTTAAATACGTTGACTAAAGTGAGTCACTTTAAGTAACAAACCTACACAAGTCATTGAATCAGTCTCACTATATATATATATAATCAATCCAATATTAGCTTGAAATTCTGATAACATTTGTCCTAGACAATCAGCAAAAAACCAGCAGATTCTGCAGACACATTCAACAACTTTGACTTCAAATAAGCCTTATATAAAGCACTGCTCTGAAGCTTGAGTTTCACATTGCACAACAAAGCTCAAGAGTGAGTACTTAACAAGCAGATATATTTTGCCATTCTGGACAGAAAGCCTTGCTCCAGAAACAACCCAATATCCCGGAGTATCTTCTGGTCCCCTGATCATTTCAGTTGTGTCCACAAATCTTTGAAGCTTAGGAGTGTGAACCGGAGCAGGGCGTGCAGCAGAATATGTATTAGAGCCAATGGTCTTGTCACCAGGTTTCGGACGACCCTTTTGTCCCTCCTTCGAAATGAATGACAATATGCCACCATACTTGCGGCTGAAATAGCCAATGTTAGAGGACTGATCCCACTGAGGTGGCTTCTGAAGCGTGGCGCCGATGACCTTGGAGAAGCGCAGCCTCAAAAGCAGGCACTTCTTTTCAACTTGTAGTTGTGCTCCTGTCACCATGGAAAGACTGTCATCTGATTCAACAGGAGCTGTACACACATATGAGAAGCAGTTCCATTTCACTTTCTTGTGGTTGCTGCAGCTGTAAGAGTCACATGACAAGTAAGCGTTCGCGTTGTCTGAGAGTGGAAACGACTTTGGCAGAGAAGCCAGATGCTGCAAGTGAATTGCCAATCGGTTGCTTCTTCTTCCTTCCAATTGTAATCTCAATCCAATCACTGGTCTATTGCCTACATCAACCTAATGTGATCAAAGGTGAGTGCAACATTCTTGAAAATTCACCAATACCAATGCTGATGATATGATTCAATACTCACAGGAATCGTGTTTATGTAAAGCTTAGGGCCAAAGATACTAAATCGAAGCCAGGTGTTGACTTGGTGCCTCCAATGAGAACCGAGACGAATTTCACTAAGTACAGGTGCCCATTGTCTTGGCAGCTGAAACTCGAAAAACTGATGAAGGTCTTCAGTTGGAGGTTTGTCTGTTTAAAAAGTCACAATTCATGTGCAGGGTTCAGCTAATTCAGATATTCATGGCACATATTCTGTTTTGTGGTGAAGCTAATATATCAAATAATTGCTTACAACGAAGGTAAAGGTTTATGGCATGGCTCACAAATCCACTTCCTCGGATACTTCTCAATAGTGTTGTCAGAGGCAGAAGAATCATTGATATCACATCAGGTTCTGAGTCTAAAGTATCCAACCATTCACCATGATACATCTTTCCTCTTCTACCACCTCTTCTATCGTGTATCACAACAATATTCTGGAAACAAAGATGAGAGGCAACTAAACCAGTAGCGAAAGTTGAACGAGATGCAAAGTAAATATGGGCATGCAGCCATGGATATATACCTCTTTGGTGTTGCATAATTCTTGAGAAGCAACGCAATTATTCTCTGCAGAATCCATGAAGTTGTTGTTAGCTGTATCCTTGAGAATTTTCTGAATACTAGTTGGATGAAGGTATGATGGATCATCTTGCCTAACATATATCACATCCTTCCCTCCCATGCTTACCCCAACCACAACATGAGTTCCAAAACGCTCTATAAACCTTTGATGATGAAAATAAAAAAGAATTAATTAAACATCATTTTGAAGTCACAAGCACAGATCAGACTCACCTAGCCAAGTACTCAGGGTCCCATGAGGATGGCACTGCTTCTTTAACATGGTCTTGGAGCTCACCATGATACCTTTCTAACTCAATGGCATAACGTTTGATGAACCATCCATCATATGCAAGAGACTTAATGGTAGTCAACTCTTTTATGCATCTCCCAGATAATCCAAATGATGCACAGAAATGACCAGACGCAGTTTTCCCTCCCAAGCACATTTCTTGGTTGAAGTGCTCCAACATCTTCAAACATGTTTAAACATCGAAAGGATTAGTTTATTAAACTAAAGCAAGTAAGCAAGAGAAGATGAAGATGAAGACGAAGATGAAGATGCCTCTTGTAAGGTGAGAACTTCAGAGTGGACTCTATTGGATTCCCCTCTGACACATTTGATGGAGTCAGGGACATCTGGAACTGAAAGGCCTTCAGGAATATCAAGATGGCGGCACTGTTTCTCATTGATGAGGATCAACCGTGAACCCTTCTTACAGTTACCAAAATCTATATCTTGGGTTATGTCAAAACCCAAACCAATTGAGTTTATTGCTTTCTGGGCAGCTTCAAAACGTGTATCTATTCTTCTTTCCATTACTCTCAAACTTGAATGAACAAAACCACTACACACTGAGTTAAGATGAAATTAAACCAAGTCAACGCAAATCTAAAAGACTAGGTTTCAAAGATTGTGTAATAATTTCATAATGGAAGTAGCAAGGAGGAATAGAGGGTCATTCAGTGCATTGACTTGTTGAGTGGATTAGGTTTGCATGCTTTTCAGTTTTCAGATACTAGCTATTAACTAATATTCGCGGGATTTTAGTCCCAGCAGTTAATTTACATGTATTAATAAGGCAAACTATTTAGAATGAACAAAATTTGTTTTCTGTTTTTTGTTTTTTTTAAATATTTTCAGTATTAAAAAATAATAATTTTGATGCACTGTGTAAAACCGTTTTACATGTGCATCTAATCACATATTTACATGTGCATCTAATCACATAATGGCATATTAGCAAAAATAACTACCTTTTACATTGATTGTGTGAATGATTATTCAAAAAAAGGGTTATAATTGCATGATTGTGTAAAATGTTTTACACTATCAATACATCAAAATTAAACTCTTAAAAAAATTACAAAATACCACATAAAAAAAATTAAAAAATAAATTTATAGTATAAAATCACCAAATTTTAATAATAAAAAGGCTTTTTTTTTTAATTAAGCTTAGTGTCAAAATCCGATCTTCAAAATTTTTTAAGAATATATGTTTAATATTTGACTATTTTTGTTATATTTTTAATTTTTTAAAAAATTATTTGTCATTCATATTTTTTGATATTATTTTTTTTAGTAATATAAATTTTCATTTCATTTTAGTAGTTTAACAGTATTAATTAATTAAAAAAATAAATAATGTATATTTAATCTCCTAAACAAACTATCACTCTTTAATTTTAGTCCTTAATGTTTTGTATTTATTAAATACAAATATTTAAAAAGTTTTTTAATAATAAATTTATTATGTGTTTTTAGCCTTTAAAATACGTGTTAACTACATCCTTTAATTAATGATGATGATAGCGCCTTAGCGGAATGTCTTTTACATGTCTCATAATTTAGTTTGTTAGCCCTGTTTTATTATATAAAAAAAAACTAAAGTATCAAAACTAACTATAAAAAATATAAACACTGATAACATTGATCATAGAAAATTTAAAACTAAATTGTGCCCACAAAAAATAATTTCTATTAGACAAATCTAACCAATAGTCAATTATTTAGTAACGAAGAGTACTAGAGAGCCAGTAACTTTTGTGTTTTATAACCATTAATTAGTCATCAATAATATTTTTAACAGTGTGAGATTATATCTAATGATGAAAGATCACTCTTTTCTTTTAATAATTAAATGCTTACTACAAAACACAAAAATTACTAGCTCCCTAGACTTTCTATTTAGTGATACCGTTAATGATTTATCTACATGTAAATTAAGTGTTTTAACTTCTAAGTGACATTGATATGAAAATTCAATTAAATAATGAAACTAAATAGTTAAAAATATATTATAAATTCTAAATTTTTTTTCTACCCTTGACCCTTTTCTTCTTTTCCAAAAACTAAACTTCTCCATTCATCAATTCCATCACTATAACCATCCACTCTTCTCTTTCTTCATCAACCCATATTTCTTTTTTCTTCACTTCCATAATGGAAGAATCCGGCTCTTCACTTCCATAATGGAAGAATTACGCCGGATGTGAAGGAAAATATACCGTCATTACTGTTATTTTCTCTCAAATTTGGAGACTTCCTCTTATTTTTGTTGTTGTCCTTGGCTGTGACAACGGATTGCGATTGGCCGAAGAACAAGTTTTTATTTTTTACTGCCGCCGTATGAGCTTCTCTTGCTCTTGCCAAAGTTCATAATTTTATCAGATTTTGACTTTGAGTAAATAACGTTGTCCATTGCTCGTTTTAACGTTGTTACTGTCAAATCTAAATTCCAAAAAGTTAAAATCTCTTGAGAAAAAGCATTGGTTAACATGAAAAGCATCTGTCAAATTCAAATTTCACTTCTATTCTTATTATATAAAAGTTGATACTAAATTCTTTTATGGAAAAATCACCCATATAAATCATAGGATTAAAAAAATTACGTAAATCACCCAAATCTTATGCACATGTCCCTAATGCATGTAACTATGTAAATCGAATCAGTCTTTGTCGAATTACAAGTCCTATATAAATCGAATTAGGCTTTGTCGAATTACGAGTAATAATAGTAAATCGAATCAATGTATGTCGAATTAGTATGTAAGAATGTAATTCGAAACAGGGAGTTTCGATTTACTAGGGAAGCAAATGGTTTTGAGCTCGCCCATAGTAAATCGAATAAGGGAGTGTTGATTTAGCAATGGTTTTCGAATTGAGGTAAATCGAAGCAGCATAATTCGATTTATATACAATGTAGTTTCAATGTAAATCTTTGGCCCCTAATTCGATTTACTCTCTTTCACCCTATATATAGAATTCGAATTAAATTCATTTGAATTACATTTCACCTCCCTACCCCCACCACATCCCAAAATCCAAAGAAAATAAGGCTGTGCTACAAATTTGATACCACAAAAATGAAAGACGACCCAAATCGAATATATCGCTTGGATGGAGTTGCACATATTGTTGGTCGTGCATATCGAGAGACCTCGATACACAGTGAGAATGTCCAAAAAAACGGTGGAAATAAGCTTGCTCCTCATCGATTTAGCCACCCAATTGCACAGGACTCGTCCTTAACATTACCACACTACCCGACATCATCATCTGCACACCTAGCACCCACCGCGGCAACTCATTATATGACTCTTCCCAGTCTCCGTAAATCTGAGTCACGACCTTCAACTTAGCTATCCAACCCCTCCTGTAAGTCGGTCAAAAATCAAAATGGGCCTCTGTCGCATTCTGCAGTACCTATATCGACACGGCAGCATCAGCTCTAATCATAGGCAGTATGAAAGTCGAGATCACATGGTAATCAAGCTTCCTGTGACCACTAGAAATCGAAGTGGCCAGACAAGTATACGGTCCATTGTACCGTTTTACCTCCCAAATATCCCTGCGCTGGCGGAGACTAATACGAATCAACCATGTGCACCCGTTGCCAAATTTCTTACACTTCCCATGGTACTTATGATAATTGGATTCCAACACTTTATACTCAACCCCACGTCGGATGTTGTAAGTCTTCATGCTCAGCACGGCTTCCCCTTTATCCTGAAACTGCTTGCCAACTTGGAACTCAGCTAGTCCTCCTGTATCCTGTGTGTCTCTGGCCATAAAGCCTCTAGGCACGGCAGGTTTTTCCTGCTATCTCATGGCATCCAAGTCCAAAGTTGAAAAGTGTGGGGGGTATTGCGGAGTTCCTGAACTAGCCACTCCACCACCCCCAGCTGGAGTACTTCTCGCATCCTCATCATTGCTATCATCGGTAATTGTGGCGGGCTCCACATCATCATCATCCTCATCCTGATATACATCTTTCACACCATTCGGTGCTCCACCCTGTCGGGATTTCGGTACCACATCAGTGTCGCCCACTTCTCCATCACGAGTGCGGTTTAGCAGCGAAGGACGGGGATGCAACCAAAACTGCCTCAGGCTCAAGCACAGGTAGAGATGAAGAGGCTCCAACAGGCCTCGAACTAGAGCAGGTTGCCATGGTAGAATGCTGAGAATTCTGGTTAGAACCTCCTGAAGTAAAGACCACATCCACAAGCTTGGCTAACAACTCAAGGGTCCTCACTTCCGGGAATTGGCGACGACAATGGAACATAACTTGTAAATCTTCGTCGCTGCCTATAACAAACAAATAATACTTCACATCATCCTGCAAAATGGAAATCAGAATTCTGTAGAATAACTTCTCCACCCATTTCACGCCTTGCAGCCCCAGTCTTCAGATTATAGTATTCTGAAACTCAGTGAAACTCGTTGAAGGTTTGAGAAAAACACTAAGCGGCTCCTTATTAGTAAACTTAATTCTGGAACGCGTTTTTTCTTAATTTATCATCTATAGTGCACCAAAACTAAAAAACTCTCATCACTAGCCATTGTGATGCTTACTATGATGAAGAATTCACACTCAACAACTATTTATATACGTTTGTACCATAGTATATCAAATTTGCTTCCATCCATTTATATTAGTTCGTATGTTCATACTAAATCGAATTGAGCTGTGTAGTTTTATTCATTGGCTTTCCTCCATGTAAATCGAAGCATCTCCAGTCGATTTACTTGTTTTTTATTGGCATGAGTAAATTGAATTTGCCTCAGTCAATTTACTAGGGTTATGAGTATATCGAATCAACCTCCTTCGATTTACACGTGTACATACTAATTCGATTGATGCTCATTCGATTTAGTACCAGCATGGATAATTCGACTCTACCTGTATCATATATATAAGAATGTCCATTAGGGACATGTGCAAATTGTATTTTGATTTGGGTGATCTACATAATTTTTTCAAGCCTATAGTTTATATGGGTGATTTGCCCTTCTTTTATAGTGTGTTTAGGCCATATTTCCTCTTCTAACGATACCATGTCAGCAATTTTTGTTACTTAGCGAAATTTGAAAATCAACTAATAATCTTTTAGTAAAAGATTTTTAAAAAATAAAAAAAATTCTTATCTATTATTATTCAATTAAAACATAAAAAGCTAACTAAATATAATAAATATACATTAAAAGTATCATAATAATAATAATTAAAAAATTTTCAGTTAAAAATTATAAATTCTACAACTTATACATATTAATACCCTTATTACTACATTTGGTCTACTTATGCATGCTACATAAGACTCTACTACTCTTTATTTTTGAATCTCTCATACCAATTAATGAAAACTCCTTCAAATAAGTTTACATTTGTCACATTTTCTTACTAAATACATTCAAAATATATCATGATTATAAATTACTTCATAATTTTATATTTAATTTTTTTTGTATTTTTCGTTATTATTCATTTTTCTAAACCCAAGTAAGTTCAAATTTGGTACATCTCTTTACTAAGTATATTCAAATATATCATTATTATAAAACTAATTTATATTTTTTGTGTTTCTCATTCTCATTCATTTTTAAAAATTTTTTTCTTTAATTATTACAATCCAAAAAATACCATATGAGAAGATAAAGTATGACAACTAACATAAAGGGTTAAGTACGATTTTGGTTCCTAAGGTATAAGTCAAAAATTTTTTTCGTCCCGAACATTTTTTTGCATAAAAAATCGTCCCTAAGATTTAACTTAGTTTTAAAATCGTCCTTACTTTAGGGACCAAAACGTACAGAGGTGGCGATGGAAACAGAGGCTGATCGTAGACAGCTTCTTCTTCTTCTTCTTCCCTTCCACCTTCTTTTTCTTCCCTTTCCCCTTCTTTTTTTTTCTCTTTTTTTTTTATTTTATAATTTTTTTATTATGAATAACTTGGTCCAAAATTTTAATATTTAAGTAAAAAGGATGATTTTAAAACTTGGTTTTAAACCTTAGGGACAATTTTGTATGCAAAAAAGGTTGGTGACGAAAAAGGTATGGAATAGGCGCGAACTATTTTCTCAGATTTACCGTCGGATTGTTCCAACAGTAATCCGACAGTAACATATTTTAGTTAAATGTTGTATTTTGGTGACACGCAGTGGGTTATCGTCAGATTTATCCGATGGTGAATCCGACGGTTTCAGCTCTAAAATTGAGAGCGCGAACCTTCTCTCCTTCATTTCAAAAACCCTCTCTCTCTCTCTCTCTCTTAAATTAAACCCTCTTCTTCATTTCTCTCTCTACCCAGCCCAGCCCCTTCGCCACCGCTCCAGCCCACCGTCGTTGGTCCCGCTCTATCGCTGCTTCTTTGTTTCTCTCTCTACCCAGCCCTTTTGTCACCGCTCCAGATTTAGGTACATCCTCACTCTCTATCTCCATGACATCCATTTCAAAATTAGAAACCAAAATTTTTAATTGTTAGTGTGTTATCTGTTAGTTTGTTATTCTATTAGTGTTAGAAATTTGATTAGTGAAGGTTGTGGCTGTTGAATAATTCTGAGTTAGTTGGAGTATTATACATTTTTTTAGAAATCAGGATGTCTGAGAATATTAGTTCAAAAATCATGTTTAGTTTATATGTTTGTGTTTATTAATTGTTATATTAGAATATCAGAACATACAGTACTAAATTATAATTTATATTTTTTGGTCATGTTAATTTAGGGTTAAATTAATTTAGGATTTGTGTCATGGTTATCATATAATAATTTAGAATTTATTCTTACTTTTGATTATTATTTGTGTTTTGTTTTTACTTGTTTTTGTTAGATTGGAAAATCATGAGCTATGAGAAATTTTTTTGTTTTAATTTTTGACGTAAATTCCATTGGTTTGTTTGGTGGGTGGCCTTGTATATTAGTTTGGATGGATATTTGACTTTGATGGAACCTTTGAAGGATGGAAAAATCCAAATTTTAGGGGAGACTCTATTGAAATTTTAGTAAGATTTTGAGTAAAATTGAAAAATTAAAATTATATTTTCGAAAGTCTTAGAATTATGTTTAGGGTTGATAGATATTTGTGTTAATTGTGACATAAATTGGTTTCTTCTTAAAATTCTTATTTTAAGTGTTTTGAGTTATGTCTATGTACAATTTTTTTTTCTTGAGTTTTTTCGTATGATTGTAACATTGCAATATAATCTTAAATATTGAATAATTCGTACTTAACTTTGACTTCCTAACTTATAATTAAACTAATTATTTGTTATTCATATCTTTTCTCATATTTTTTATAATTATTTGTTATTTCTTGAATTTTTTCTTATGTTTTATTTATTGGTGTTTGTGATGTTATTAATATGTTTACTGTATTGAGTGTATTAATATGTTTAGAGTTAGTGAATTTAATTGTAAGTTGATTAGTGTTAATAATACATTCTTTTTGCAGACATGACGACAGGTAGTAGAGGTAGACCTAGTGGACCTCGTGGTCGTGGTAGAGGGAGAGTTTCCACCGAATCTCCTGAGATTGTTCAGTCCTCGCCCTCTACTCCGACTACCCCCGTTGACCCCTGTGACATCACAGGCGGGTCCAGCGGACCAGCAGTTCATCATGGTCCCAAACCCGAACAACGTGTCTCCTTCTGCTACGCCCCATGCAGATCCAGCGACAGAGCCTATGGTAGGTGATTCCTCCAGTGTCCCCAGCAGGATGCCCCTCCACCACTGCCCGTCATCCGGTTGAGAATCTGGCCCGATGGCATGCAGGCGTGAGTACATACAATTTTTTAAGGTTAAATTTGTTAATCTTAAGTTTATGCGTTTCTATGTATTTGTTAATGTTAGGTTTTTTTCTCTAATAGGTTTGCACCAAACAATAATGCTTGCACATAAGAGATCTCTGAGGTCATTAAGTCGATGTCTGACCACCCGTGGCCGACCTACACGAAGATCCCGGTTGAGACCAGAGATCGATGGTTTCAAAAGTGGGCGGTAAGAACCCAATAATATTGAACTAATTAACTATATTTTATTCCAACTAACTAATGTTGTTGAATCGCCAACGAGTTATAGCTCAAATGGCATAGTCTCTCCATACTCACCTAGAGGTCGCGGGTTCGAGTCTCACTCCTAACTTTGGAAAAAACAAATGTTGCTGAATCACTTTGTGCACTTGAAATTCATATAGGATGTAGAACATAATCTCATGATCAGGAAGATCTACGACCACCGGATAGCTAAATAACTTCAGCAGATGATGAGCGACTTTCGTAAGGGTGCGACCACCTAACGTTATAGATATGTCCAGCCATCAAGAAAGAACTGGAGGCCTATTTTAACAATGATGAGGGGTTCAAGTATCGCCATATGACGAATGTCGCTAACAGGACTTCGCCTAGGTCGTCGAAGTATACGGGTAGGTCAGCGGCCTTCATGAAGACGAAGAGCAGACTGGTAAGAATTTTGTCATTATTTAATTTTTTAGTAGTTACTTGAATTAGTTGGTTAATTTATTCATTTATTTTATTGGTTGATATATTAATTAGTAGTCTAAGTCGTTGAACCGTGAGGCGACACTAGCGGATACCTTCAAGTATATACCTATACTTTGAAGGCCAACAACGAGAAATTTGCTGACGAGCGGTCTGTGATCCATTATGTGAGTTTAAATTAATTCTAAGTTTCAAATTTATTTGGTTTAAAGTCAATTAATTGTTATCTTAATCACAACGTCTGTGACACAAGAGGATTACACCCAGAGGTTAGATGTCGTGACCCAGCAATCTCAACTGCCTAGTGGGAACGACGAAACCGGCTCTGAGACCTCAATGGTAGATCCTGATAGGGTTTGACGCGAGACTGCCTCTGAACCCCACAAGAATTGCTGCTTCGGGTTGGGGTCGTTTTTCGTCAGTAGCCTCCGCTCTTCCGCGTTGGCAACTTCCTCTGCCTTTGCCTCTGCCACCAACCTTGCCAATCCCCATAAAGTTGTCGACTTTAGGGAGGAGGTTCAGAAGCTAATGATAAACCCATATTTTATGATGTATTTTGTGCCCAATTCAAGTGATTTATTCACCCACTTATTCATGTAAATTGCATGGTTTCACTTTCCCTTCCTTATTATGTGATATATGTGAAAAACATGTTTCCTATGCTTTAAAAATATTAATTTTAACTACCCTTTATTACCATTCGATACCGTGATTTGTGTGTTAAGTATTTTCAGATCTCCTAAGGCAGGAATGGCTTAGAGGACAGAAAGGAAACATACAAAAATGGAAGAAAAACACAAAAATGGAGTCTTGAAGAAAAAGGCAGCGACACAAACGCATGGACGACGCGGCCGCGTGCCTAGCGTGAAAAGGCAGCGATGCGAACGCGTGACTGACGCGGACGCGTGCCTTGAGCAGAACGCAAATGACACGTACGCGTGATAGACGCGACCGCGTGGAAGAGCAGAACTCTAGATGACGCGACCGCGTGACCCATGCGGACGCGTGACAGACGCCACGTGCAGAATCTGCAGAAAATGCCCCCAGCGATTTCTGGATCCTTTTTCGGCCCAATTCTGAATCCAGAAACACAGAATATAAGCCAGAGAATGGAGGAATCAAAGGAGGAGATGATACATTCATAATTTTAGGATTAGATGTAGTTTTTAAAGAGAGAGAGGTTCTCTCCTCTCTCTTAGGTTTTAGGATTAGGATTCCTCTTAAAGGATTTAGGATTTCAACTTCCTCTCAGGTTCAATATTCCTTTTATATTTTTATTTATTCTAATGCTTTTATTCGTATCTGACTCATGTTACCAATTTGGCTTATGAATTCTTCATATTTAGATTTGAATGTTTTATTTAATATAATTTGAGGTATTTCAGATTTGACTTGGCTTTGCTTTATTTATATGAATGCTTTTAATTTAATTTAGATTTTTTCCTTTTGGCTTTGGTTGATTAATTGGTAACTCTTGAGTTGTGAAACTCATCATGATTGATAATTGTTATTTTTGCTAATTGAATTGAATTCCGATAACTCTAGTCTTTCCTTAGGAGTTGGCTATGACTTGAGGATCTAACTAATTAGTCCACTTGACTTTCCTTTGCTTTAGTAAAGGTTAACTAAGTGGGATTAAAACTAAATTCTCATCACCATTGATAAGGATAACTAGGATAGGACTTCCAATTTTCATACCTTGCCAAGAGTTTTATTAGATATTAATTTATTAATTCCAGCAATTTATTTTCCTTGTTCAAACCTTTTAAACCCAAAATTCTACCTTTTTCATAGCCAATAATAAGTCATACCTCCCTGCAATTCCTTGAGAAGACGACCCGAGGTTTGAATACTTCGGTTTATAAATTTTATTGGGTTTTTTACTTGTGACAACCAAACGTTTGTACAAAAGGATTTTCTGTTAGTTTAGGAGCTATACTTACAACGCGATTATATTTGTAAACTTCTTTACCGATAGGAAATCCAGTTCGTCAAAATGGCGCTGTTGCCGGGGAGTTGCAAACGTGTGCCTTATTATTGGTTATTGTAAATATTTTTCTTTTACTTGTTTAATTGTTTTTGTTTTTCCCTTTTACTTCCATTAGCTACTATGAATTCTCACCCCTCTCGCTTTGAGTTTGGTTCTAAATTTGTTGAAAGGAGTGGAAGCTATAACAAGAATATGCATCAAGGTCTAAGCAATCAAAGATGGATGGAGCCAAGAGGATCTGATCAACCCTTTAGGCAACAACACCCTCCAAGATATCATGGGAAAGGACCACTCTACAATGCATACCAAGCTGATAGATATGGTGGACCCCCTTGTATTTACCAACAAGCCCCACTCTGTGCTTATAGATCATCCTCTCAATATAGCTTTGAACCACCACACTCACAAGTTCCTTTTCACCATTCATCACCGTATGATCCTTATCCACCACAATTCCAATCCAATTACTTGCAAGAACCACCACATTCTTATTATGAACCCTCTCTCCCAACCAATGAACCCTCATATCCACCCCAATCTCCAATGGATGACAAACTTCGTGTTCTTCTTCAAGGGCAAGCAAAGATGCAAAGGGACGTACTGGAACTCACTACTGCCTTAACCGAGGTAGTAAATATAATAGCTTCCCAACATCTGAGCACTCAAAGTACTCCCATGGCTACATGTGGAGAATCAAAAGAAGAGCGTAGTATGGAGGAGACACTAGAAACTTCGGTGGACAATGAGGAGCATGGCTTTGTATTGGAACAAGTGGAGAAAGCCATAATAGTTGTAGAAGAAAAAGTGGTTGAAGATTTAGGAGATGCTGAACCTCCATGGGAATCGAGAACTATAAAGGATTCCACCGAGAAGTTCGAATTTGATGCCAAGGAGGATAGTGCACAACCTCCAAAGCATATGCCTTGTGAAAAATTGGACGAAACAAACCAAGAAATTGATTCCTTAGGCAGTGATGATCATGAATCAACCTCTCCTAGTCATGAACTTGCATCTGCAACTGAACTCCTTGAGCCTGAAGAACTTTATCCAAGTGAATATGAAGATGATGTCGAAGTAGATTTCTCTCAACCTCCAGCTTATGACTTGAGTGACGAGGAAGACATAGAAGACTTTGATCAAGACGCAGTTGCAGTTGAAGAATTTTGCAAAGAAGTGGAGGAATTCATAGAAGAATATAAGGGAGTAAAGCTTACAGAACCACTGAAAACACCTATCCCAAGGCCATTACCACCTAATACAAGCTTCAAGTGGGTACAATCCTTAATCTTTATCTTTACTTTTTCACTTGAATATAGTTTGCTTGAAACAGATGGCCAGCTTAGAGCTCTCTGCGGCTTTAAGAGTAAGAGGGAAACGGCTCGTACTCAGAGTTGGTGTGCAAGATTCAATAAGGTTCCAAGCTTCAATTCGAAGTGCAAGGATTGGTATCAAGTTTAATTGAATGGGTCTCGGAAGGCGTTTGGTCATCTTGGTGAGAATACAATTTCTAAACCGCCCGGATGGAAGAATATAGATTAAGACAAAGGCGGATTTAAAAGCAAAGTTTGGGATCCTAGAATCTATTCTGACATTTGTCACCCCGGGAGCCTGAGAATCTGTTTGAAGCTGCTCAAAAGCTTCACATGCCTAGTTTGGGACCCCGGAGGCTGTTGGCATTCCAAACATTGGTGGAGATTTCTGGATGAATTTAAGCACAAGCCACCATAACAGGAAGCTCATCAAATGTCCAACTTAAGGACTTTAACTAAAAGTGCTAGGTAGGAGACAACCCACCATGGTATGATCGCTTCTTTTTCAATTTTCATGATTGTTTGTCTTTATTTTATTTTACTTTCATTGAAACTGGATATTATTCATAGCATTTGCATCAGCATTGCATACTGCATAATTGCATAATGGCATTAAAAAAAAAGATCACCCCATGCGAGCGCGTAGGCCACGCGTGGGCGTGAGAAGGAAATCGGCGTAAATATCCAACGCCCAGAAAGTTAGGCTGGAATCGTGCGGCTGGTGTGCGTTTAGCACAAAACGGCCCACGCGTTTGCGTCCCTGACGCGAACGCGTCACTTGCAAAACACTCATCCCACGCGAAAGCGTGAGCGACTCGTCCGCGTCGTGTGGATATTATGGCCCCCTAAATGGAGACAGAGAGTTGCGCTGAAACGACGCTGGAAGTGTGCGTCTAGCACAATTTTCAGCGACGTAGTCGCGTGCCTCATGCATCCGCGTCACCCTTCTTTTACCCAACCCACGCGATTGCGTCAATCACGCAACCGCGTCGAACCCATTTGACCCTAGTCACGCGATCGCGTGCCACACGCGTTCGCGTGGATTCAAAAATACTAACCCCTTCACGCGAAACCCTACCCGTCGCGCCCCCATACCCCCCTTCTTCTTCTCCTCTCTACAACCCCCTCCCTCCTCTGCCACCCAACCACCACCACTCCCAGCCCCACTCCGACCACCGCACCGCCATCCCGACCACCGCACCACACCACCGACACCCCCTCTCTTCTTTCTCCCCTTCTTCCCCTCCCTTCTTCCGTCCACCCTCTTCCACCCCTCTAAACCACCGCTGCCCCCCCACCCGTGGCCAGCCCCGACCACCCCGCCACACCGCCCAGAACCGTCTCCCACCACCATAGCCCCCACAACCCTCGCCCCCTCCTTCCTTCCTCTACCACCTCACCCAACCCAAACCCCAACCCCCAACCCACCCCTGCTCCACCACCGCGCCGCTGTGCTCCCTCCCAGCGCCGCCGCGTCACCACCACCATCTCTCTGCCCTCATCTCTGTTCCATACATTTGTACTTCTACACACCAGGTTCCGCTATACTGCAATTCCTCTTTTCGATTCCTTAGTTAGTTTTTCAATTTTTGTTCAGAATAGGATAGTTAGAGATGCATGTTTGTAGTGGATTTTAGGTGGTTAGGTAGCTAGGATGTGGTTAGTAGATTTAGACCTGATAATTGCGCCGTTCTTGCTACTTGTTTTATCTATTTTGGAATTCTGATTTTCCTGTGATGATCATATTGTTCATATATTGTTCTTCCATGTTTGTTGCTGCTGTTACACTGCTCTTTCATGTTCATGTTACTTGTGTCTATTTGCAGCTTTATTTAAATTTATATGAACTGATTTTTCCTGCTGTTTATTACCCGGGAACATCCAATTTTAGCCGGAATATTGCCCAATTTTTTGCAAATTGTTTCATTTTCATTCATGTATTGGTTTTGGCAATTTTGCATTTTGCATTACTTAGCTATAACCAAACCAATTCATGAATGCACGGGCTCGCATTCTTATTCCTTTAGATTCCCTGGTTAATAACTTGCATTATTGATGATTTTATTTTAATTTTAGCTACTCCGGTATCTATATGAATTATCATCAATAACCTGATATCCTTGCTTGACTATGAGTTGATTATTTTCTTTAAACTTGTGAAATTTATTGTTAACTAGGAAATCATTATCATGCCCCCTACTTTAACTTCCTTTTTACTAACTCACTGCTTTCACTTTCTAACTTCCTTTTCACCTATTAACCGCTTTTAACTTTCTAACTTCTCTTTTGCTTTTAACCTAACTACTTCAACTTTCTAACTCAGGGCATGATCATTATTTTTCCTATTTAACTTGAATTTCGCTTATCACTCCTTTTGGATTGCATTTTTTTCTTTTCAAAATTTTTCACTCGATTACAATCCAAATTGCACATATATTCAACTCATTTCATGCTTCTCTTGCTCTTTCGCCACTCTGTGCTTATATTGCTATTATTCTATTTGCCTACTTGTTTTCCTGCTTTTGTTCTTCAATTATATCCTGTAATTTCTTCTTTTCAAGATGTCTGACCCTCAGCACAAAGGAAAGGGCAAAGCAACCACTGGAAAAAGGAAAAGAGGCGAATCCTCTATGACCATCCTGGACATTTTGCATGATGACTCCCGGCGGGAAAAGCACTTTACCCCGCAGGAGAAGGCTGACCAGCTCCTCACTGCCACAGATCCAGTTAAATTTGTAAACAGATACTGTGAGCTTAAGTATCCAGTGTTTGCCATTTTCAGGAACCTATACCTGGAAAGAACTCTAAAAATTCCAGAAGAACTACAGCAGTACACCTCTGAACAGATAAAATAGAGAGGCTGGTTCTTCTTGGAAAGAAACTTGACAGAGGTCAATGCTTCCTGGGTCAGAGAGTTTTACTGCAACTATTTCAAGACTTCCCTGGATGTAGTGCACCTCAGAGGGAAACATATTTTGGTCACTGAGGAAGCTATTGAGGACATCCTCCACCTTCAGCCTAAGTCTGATTAGCCTGACGGTTACTAAAAGGCTGAATAGGATATGCGATTTATGAGATTTGACTGGGATGCTGTCAAGCAGAGAATAGCCCTTGATCCTACTATCCCATGGGTCATGGGAAAGAATACAGCGATGCCTAAGGGAATCAAGCTGATTTACTTGAATGATGAGGCTCGGCTCTGGCACCAGATTCTGAGCAACTATGTGATGCCGAGCACTCATGAGACAGAGCTGCCCGCTGCTATGATCACCCTCATCTGGTGTGTGATGGAGGGTAAGGACCTGTATCTTCCACGTTTCATCAGGCATTACATGGCCAGAGCCCATGTCAGAGGCACTCTCCCTTTCCCATATCTGATCACCCAGCTAGGCCGCCAAGCTGACGTGCCTTGGGAGCTGGCTGATGCAAAGCCGACTACTGCAGACTGCAAGAAGATCATTTCTCACAGCAGGAAGTTTCAGGCTTTAGGCTACAGAACCCCATTCCTCACCGCTTCTGGTGAGGAAGCCACATCTTCAGCTGCCCCATCTGCCACCACTGCTGCACCAGCCTCATCCACTGCACATCCACCTGCTCCTGAGCCCATTTATCATCTGGTGCATCGACTCTTTGCCCGCCTGGATCATATGGAGCGTCACAACAAGCGGCGCTATGAGCACCTTAAGTTGATGATCCGATCCGGCAGCGACATCCCCTCCGAGCCTGACACCCCTTCTGATACATCTGAGGCAGAGGCGAGCGACCATGAGGCGGAGACACATGCCCAGGTGGTACACAGAAATCGTGACGGTTCCATTCCTTGGTAACGGCACTGAAAACTTTATACGCACGTTCATAATCTTAATTCTTTGTCACAACTTCGCACAACTGACCAGCAAGTGCACTGGGTCGTCCAAGTAATAAACCTTACGTGAGTAAGGGTCGATCCCACGGAGATTGTCGGCTTGAAGCAAGCTATGGTCACCTTGTAAATCTCAGCCAGGTGGATTCAAATGGATATAGAGTTTTAATAATTAAAAGATAAATAAAACATAAACTAGGATAGAGATACTTATGTAATTCATTAGTGAGAATTTCAGATAAGCGTATAGAGATGCTTTCGTTCCTATGAACCTCTGCTTTCCTGCTGTCTTCATCCAACCATTCCTACTCCTTTCCATGGCAAGCTTTATGTAGGGCATCACCGTTGTCAATGGCTACATCCCATCCTCTCTGTGAAAATGGTCCAATGCCCTGTCACTGCATGGCTAATCATCCGTCGGTTCTCGATCATACTGGAATAGGATTTACTATCCTTTTGCGTCTGTCACTACGCCCAGCACTCGCGAGTTTGAAGCTCGTCACAGCCATCCCTTCCCAGATCCTACTCGGAATACCACAGACAAGGTTTAGACTTTCCGGATCTCAAGAATGGCCATCCATGGGTTCTAACTTATACCACGAAGATTCTAATATCTCGGACTCGGTCCTCTATATTAGATATCTAAGAGATATTCATTCTAGCTTGTTTGCATGTAGAACGGAAGTGTTTGTCAGGGACGCATTCATAAGTGAGAATGATGATGAGCGTCACATAATCATCACATTCATCATGTTCTTGGGTGCGAATGGATATCTTAGAATAGGAATAAGCTTGAATTGAATAGAAAAACAGTAGTACTTTGTATTAATTCAAGAGGAACAGCAGAGCTCCACACCTTAATCTATGGCGTGTAGAAACTCTACCGTTTGAAAATACATAAGTGATAATGGTCCAGGCATAGCCGAATGGCCAGCCCCCATGAAAGTCTAAGATAGCATAAAAACTAATCAAAGATCCCTTACAAAGATAGTAAAAAGTCCTATTTATACTAAACTAGTTACTAGGGTTTACAGAAATGAGTAAATGATGCAGAAATCTACTTCCGGGGCCCACTTGGTGTGTGCTTGGGCTGAGCATTGAGCTTTACACGTGTAGAGGCTTCTCTTGGAGTTGAACACCAATTTGTAACCTGTTTCTGGCGTTTAACTCCACTTTGCAACCTGTTTCTGGCGTTTAACTCCAGAATGCAGCATGGAACTGGCGTTGAACGCCAGTTTGCATCGTCTAAACTCGGGCAAAGTATGAACTATTATATATTGATGGAAAGCCCTGGATGTCTACTTTCCAACGCAATTGAGAGCGCGCCATTCGGAGTTCTTTATCTCCAAAAAATCCACTTTGAGTGCAGGGAGGTCAGAATCCAACAGCATCTGCAGTCCTTCTTCAACCTCTGAATCTGATTTTTGCTCAAGTCCCTCAATTTCAGCCAGAAAATACCTAAAATCATAGAAAAACATACAAACTCATAGTAAAGTCCAGAAATGTGATTTTTGTTTAAAAACTAATAAAAATATAATAAAAACTAACTAAATCATACTGAAAACTATGTAAAAACAATGCCAAAAAGCGTATAAATTATCCGCTCATCACAACACCAAACTTAAATTGTTGCTTGTCCCCAAGCAGCTAAAAATCAAATAGGATAAAAAAAAAGAGAATATACTATAAATTCCAAAATATCAATGAAACTTAGCTCCAATCAGATGAGCAGGACTTGTAGCTTTTTGCCTCTTGAATAGTTTTGGCATCTCACTTTATCCATTGAGGTTCATAATGATTGGCATCTATAGGAACTTAGAATTCAGATAGTGTTATTGATTCTCCTAGTTCAGTATGTTGATTCTTGAACACAGCTACTTTATGAGTCTTGGCCGTGGCCTTAAGCACTTTGTTTTCTAGTATTACCACCGGATATATAAATGCCACAGACACATAACTGGGTGAACCTTTTCAGATTGTGACTCAGCTTTGCTAAAGTCCCCAATTAGAGGTGTCCAGGGTTCTTAAGCACACTCTTCTTTTTGCTTTGGACCTTGACTGTAACCGCTCAGTCTCAAATTTTCACTTGACACCTTCACGCCACAAGCACATGGTTAGGGACAGCTTGGTTTAGCCGCTTAGGCCAGGATTTTATTCCTTTAGGCCCTCCTATCCACTGATGCTCAAAGCCTTGGATCCTTTTTATTTATCCTTGCCTTTTGGTTTTAAAGGGTTTTGGCTTTTTGCTCTTGCCTTTTGGTTTTAAGAGCTTTTGGCTTTTTCTGCTTGCTTTTTCTTTTTCTATTTTCCTTTTTTTCGCTATTTTTTTTCTGGAAGCTTTTGTACTCACTGCTTTTCTTGCTTTAAGAATCATTTTTATGATTTTTCAGATTATCAAATAACATTTCTCCTTTTCATCATTCTTTCAAGAGCCAACATATTTAACATTCATAAACAATAACTTTAAAAGACATATGCACTGTTCAAGCATACATTCAGAAAACAAAAAGTATTGTTACCACATCAAAATAATTAAACTAGTTTCAAGGATGAATTCAAAACCCTGTACTTCTTGTTCTTTTGTTTTTAAAACAGTTTTCATTTAAGAGAGGTGATGGATTCATATTCATAACTTTAAGGCATAGACACTTAGACACTAGTGATCATATAGTAAGACACAAATATAAATAATCATAAAGCTTAAAAATCGAAAAACAAGAAAATAAATAAACAAGGAGATTAAGGAATGAGTCCACCTTAGTGAAAGTGGCGTCTTCATCTTCTTGAAGAACCAATGGTGCTCTTGAGCTCCTCTATATCTCTTCCTTGTCTTTCTTGCTCCTCCCTCATAGCTCTTTGATCTTCTCTAATTTCATGGAGGATGATGGAGTGCTCTTGGTGCTCCACCCTTAGTTGTCCCATATTGGAACTTAATTCTCCTAGGAAAGTGTTGATTTGCTCCCAATAATCCTGTGGAGGAAAGTGCATCCCTTGAGGCATCTCAGGAATTTCATGGTGAGGAATTTCCTCATGCTCATGTTGAGGTCCATGATCTCTTATTTGCTCCATCCTTTTCTTGGTGATGGGCTTGTCCTCTTGAGTCAATTTTCCATTGAGCTCCTTCCTCACATATGTCTATGAGGACTTGGTCCAACCTTTGATCAAAGTTGACCCTTCTTGTGTAGGGGCGTGCGTTCTCTTCTATCATTGGCAAGTTGAACGCTAGCCTTACATTTTCTGGACTGAAATCTAAGTATTTTCCCCGAACCATGGTGAGCCAATGCTTTGGATTCGGGTTCACACTTTGATCATGGTTCCTAGTGATCCATGCATTTGCATAGAACTCTTGAACTATTAGGATCCCAACTTATTGAATGGGGTTGGTGAGAACTTCCCAACCTCTCCTTTGGATCTCAAGTCGGATCTCCGGATACTCATTCTTTTTGAGCTTGAAAGGAACCTCAGGGATCACTTTCTTCTTGGCCACAACTTCATAAAAGTGGTCTTGATGGACCTTTGAGATGAATCTCTCCATCTCCCATGGCTCAGAGGTGGAAGCAATTGCCTTCCCTTTCCTCTTTCTTGAGGTTTCTCTGGCCTTAGGTGCCATTGATGGTTATGGAAAACAAAAAGCAATGCTTTTTACCACACCAAACTTAAAATATTTGTTCGTCCCCGAGCAAAAGAAGAAAGAAAGAAGAAGGAGAAGAAGAGAAATGGAGGAGAGGGAGAGAGAGGTTGTTTCGGCCAAGGGGGAGAAGAGAGGTTTATGTTGTGTGAAAATGAAGAAAGAATGAGGGGTTTATATAGGAGTGGGGGGAGGGTTAAGGTTCGGCCATTTAGGGTTGGGTTTGGGAGGGAAAATATTTTGAATTTAAAGGTAGGTGGGGTTTATGGGGAAGAGAAGATGGATGTGAGTGATGAGGGGGTGATGGGAAAAAGTGATTGAAGTGATTGGTGAAGGGCATTTGGGGAAGAGAGTTATGAAAAGGTGTGAAGAGGAGAGAAGAAAAAGTGGGGATCCTGTGGGGTCCACATATCCTGAGGGGATCCTGTGGGATCCACAGATCAAGTGGGGTCAAGGACTTAACATCCCTGCCCCAATTAGGCGTGTAAAACGCCCTTGCTGTGCAATCCTGGCGTTTAACGCCAGACTGCTGCCTGTTTCTGGCGTTAAACGCCCAAATGCAGCTTGTTTCTGGCGTTTAATGCCAGGTAGATCCTTGGTTCTGGCGTTAAACGCCAGACATATGCTTGTTTCTGGCGTTTAACGCCAGCATGCCTCTCCTCCAGGGTGTGCTGTTTTTAATGCTGTTTTTCATTCTGTTTTTGATTTTTTTTCAGTAGTTTTTGTGACTCCATATTATCATCAACCTAATAAAACATGAAATAACAAAGAGAAAATAAAATAGATATGATTAAATAACATTGGGTTGCCTCCCAACAAGCGCTTCTTTAATGTCAATAGCTTGACAGTGAGCTCTCATGGAGCCTCACAGATAATCAGAGCAAGGTTGGAACCTTCCAACACCAAACTTAGAGTTTGAATGTGGGGGTTCAACACCAAACTTAGAGTTTGGTTGTGGCCTCCCAACATCAAACTTAGAGTTTGACTGTGGGGGCTTTGGTTGACTCTGCAGTGAGAGAAGCTTTTCATGCTTCTTCTCCATGGTTACAGAAGGAGATCCTTGAGTTTTAAACACAAGGTTGTCCTCATTCAGTTGAAGGATCAATTCTCTTCTATCCACATCAATCACAGCTCTTGCTGTAGCTAGGAAGGGTCTTCCAAGGATGATGGATTCATCCTCATCCTTCCCAGTGTCTAGGATTATAAAATCAGCAGGGATGTAAAGGCCTTTAACCTTTACTAGCACGTCCTCTACTTGTCGATAAGCCTATTTTCTTGAGTTGTCTGCCATCTCTAATGAGATTCTGGCAGCTTGCACCTCAAAGATTCCCAGTTTCTCCATTACAGAGAGTGGCATGAGGTTTATCCCTGATCCAAGGTCACATAGAGCCTTCTCAAAGGTCATGGTGCCTATGGTACAAGGTATTATGAACTTTCCAGGATCCTGTTTCTTCTGAGGCAATCTCAGTTGATCCAGATCACTTAGTTCATTGATGAGCAAGGGAGGTTCATCTTCCCAAGTCTCATTACCAAATAATTTGGCATTCAGCTTCATGATTGCACCAAGGTACTTGGCAACTTGCTCTTCAGTAACATCTTCATTCTCTTCAGAAGAAGAATACTTATCAGAGCTCATGAATGGCATAAGGAGGTTCAATGGAATCTCTATGGTCTCTAGATGAGTCTCAGATTCCTTTGGTTCCTCAGAGGGAAACTCCTTGCTGATCACTAGACGTCCCAGGAGGTCTTCCTCACTGGGATTCACGTCCTCTCCCTCCCTTGTAGGTTCGGCCATGATGGTTAATTCAATGACCTTGCACTCTCTTTTTGGATTCTCTTCTGTATTGCTTGGGAGAGTACTGGGAGGGGTTTCAGTGATCCTTTTACTCAGCTGGCCCACTTGTGCCTCCAAATTTCTAATGGAGGACCTCATTTCATTCATGAAACTTAGAGTGGCCTTAGATAGATCAGAGACTATGTTTGCTAAGCTAGAGGGATCCTGCTCAGAGCTCTCTGTCTTTTGCTGAGTGGATGATGGAAAAGGCTTGCTATTGCTAAACCTGTTTCTTTTGCCATTGTTAAAGCCTTGTTGAGGCTTTTGTTGATCCTTCCATGAGAAATTTGGATGATTCCTCCATGAGGAATTATAGGTGTTTCCATAGAGTTCACCCATGTAATTTACCTCTGCTATTGCAGGGTTCTCAGGATCATAAGCTTCTTCTTCAGAAAAGGCCTCTTTAGTACTGTTGGATGATTCCTTCAATCCATTCAGACTCTGAGAAATCATATTGACTTGCTGAGTCAATATTTTATTCTGAGCCAATATGGCATTCAGAGTATCAATTTCAAAAACTCCCTTTCTCATAAGCGTCTCATTATTCACAGGTTTCCTTTCAGAAGTCTACATGAACTGGTTATTTGCAACCATGTCAATGAGTTCTTGAGCTTCTGCAGGCGTTTTCTTTAGGTGAATGGATCCACCTGCAGAATGGTCCAGTGACATCTTTGATAACTCAGACAGACCATCATAGAATATATCCAGGATGGTCCATTCTGAAAGCATGTCAAAAGGACACTTTTTGGTCAGTTTCTTGTATCTCTCCCAAGCTTCATAGAGGGATTCACCTTCTTTCTGTCTGAAGGTTTGAACATCCACTCTAAGCTTGCTAAGCTTTTGAGGAGGAAAGAACTTGGCTAAGAAAGCCGTGACCAGCTTATCCCAAGAGTTTAGGCTATCTTTAGGTTGAGAGTCCAACCATACTCTAGCTCTGTCTCTTACAGCAAACGAGAAAAGCATAAGCCTGTAGACCTCGGGATCAACCCCATTGGTCTTAACAATATCACAGATCTGTAAGAGTTCAGTTAAGAACTGAAAGGGATCTTCGGATGGAAGTCCATAAAACTTGCAATTCTGTTGCATCAGAGAAACTAATTGATGTTTCAGCTCAAAATTGTTTGCTCCAATGGCAGGGATTGAGTTGCTTCTTCCATGTAAATTGGAATTAGGTGCAGTAAAGTCACAAAGCATCTTCCTTGCATTGTTATTATTTTCGGCCATGTCTCCTTCTTTTTCGAAAATTTATGTCAGATTTTCTCCAGAGAGTTATGCTTTAGCTTCCCTTAGCTTCCTCTTCAGAGTTCTTTCAGGTTCAGGATCAGCTTCAACAAGAATGTTCTTATCCTTGTTCCTGCTCATATGAAAAAGAAGAGAACAGAAAAGAAAATTTGGAATCCTCTATGTCACAGTATAGAGATTCCTTTATGTGAGTAGAAGAAGATAAGAATAAAAGAAGAGAAATTCGAACACCAAGAGGAAGAGAGGGTTCAAATTTTGAGATGAAGAGAAGTGTTAGTAAATAAATAAAATAATTAGAAAGAGCTGAGGGGGAGAGAATTTTGAAAATAAAATAAAATAAAATATAAATATTTTTGTTTTTATTTTAAATTAAGGTTAAAATTCGGAAATTAAGAAAGGAAAATAAAATTAAATCAAATTAACATTTAAAACAAATAGTAATTAAAAAGGAGTTTTGAAAAAGAGGGAAGGGATTTTCGAAAATTAGAGAGAGAATTAGTTAAGTAGTTTTGAAAAAGATATGATTGAAATAAAAAGATAAGATTGATTGAAAAAGATTTGAAAATCAATTTAAAACAAGATAAGAGGTTAAAAAAGAAGTTATAAAAGATTTTGAAATTGATTTTGAAAAAGATGTGATTGAAATTTATTTTGAGAAAGATTTGAAAAAAATTTAAAAAGATTTGATTTTGAAATCAAAGGATTACTTGACTAACAAGAAACTAAAAAGATATGGTTCTAGAATTTAAAGATTGAACCTTTCTTACTAGGCAAGTAACAAACTTAAAATTTTTGAATCAATCACATTAATTGTTAGTAAAGATTTGAAATTATGAAACAAAATAAGAAAAAAAATTTTGAAAATCATTTTGGAATTTTCGAAAATTATGAAAGAAAAATGAAAAAGATAAGATTTTTAAATTGAAAATTTGATTTGACTCATAAGAAATAACTAAATTTTAAAATTTTTTGACTAAATCAAATCAAATTTTCAAAAATTATGAGTGAAATAAGAGAAAGATATTTTTTTGATTTTTGAATTTTCAATGAAGAAAGAGAAAAACAACCCAAAGACTCAATGCATGAAAATTTTGGATCAAAACATGTGATGCATGCAAGAACACTATGAATGTCAAGATGAACACCAAGAACACTTTGAATGTCAAGATGAACACGAAGAACTTATTTTTGAAAAATTTTCAAGAAAAGAAAACTTGCAAGACACCAAACTTAAAAATTTTTATTCTTTAGACATTAACAAATTGAAAATGCATATGAAAAACAAGAAAAGACACAAAACAAGAAAATATGAAGATCAAACAAGAAGACTGGACAAGAACAACTTGAAGATCATGAAGAATGCAATGTATGAAATTTTTGAAAATAATTTTTTAGAAAATTAAAAAAATGCAATTGACACCAAACTTAAAACTTGACTCTAGACTCAAACAAGAAATACAAAATATTTTTGGTTTTATTATTTTATTAAACTTTATTTTTTATTTTTTTTTCGAAATTCAATTGGGAAAAACGAAAAAAGAAGAATTTTTTTTGTATTTTTCGAAAATAAGAAATAAAAAGCTTAAAATTAAAATAAAATTACCTAATCTGAGCAACAAGATGAACCGTCAGTTGTCCAAACTCGAACAATCCCCGGCAACGGCGCCAAAAACTTGGTGCGCAAAAATCGTGACGGTTCTATTCCTTGGTAACGGCGCTGAAAACTTTATACGCACGTTCATAATCTTAATTCTTTGTCACAACTTCGCACAACTGACCAGCAAGTGCACTGGGTCATCCAAGTAATAAACCTTACGTGAGTAAGGGTCGATCCCATAGAGATTGTCGGCTTGAAGCAAGCTATGGTCACCTTGTAAATCTCAGTCAGGCGGATTCAAATGGATATAGAGTTTTAATAATTAAAAGATAAATAAAACATAAAATAGGATAGAGATACTTATGTAATTCATTAGTGAGAATTTCAGATAAGTGTATAGAGATGCTTTCATTCCTCTGAACCTCTGCTTTCCTGCTGTCTTCATCCAACCATTCATACTCCTTTCCATGGCAAGCTTTATGTAGGGCATCACCGTTGTCAATGGCTACATCCCATCCTCTCTGTGAAAATGGTCCAATGTGCTGTCACTGCATGGCTAATCATCTGTCGGTTCTCGATCATACTGGAATAGTATTTACTATCCTTTTGCGTCTGTCACTACGCCCAGCACTCGCGAGTTTAAAGCTCGTCACAGCCATCCCTTCCCAGATCCTACTCGGAATACCACAGACAAGGTTTAGACTTTCTGGATCTCAAGAATGGCCATCCATGGGTTCTAACTTATACCACGAAGATTCTAATATCTCGGACTCGGTCATCTGTATTAGATATCTAAGAGATATTCATTCTAGCTTGTTTGCATGTAGAACGGAAGTGTTTGTCAGGCAAGCGTTCATAAGTGAGAATGATGATGAGCGTCACATAATCATCACATTCATCATGTTCTTGGGTGCGAATGGATATCTTAGAATAGGAATAAGCTTGAATTGAATAGAAAAACAGTAGTACTTTGTATTAATTCATGAGGAACAGCAGAGCTCCACACCTTAATCTATGGCGTGTAAAAACTCTACCGTTTGAAAATACATAAGTGATAATGGTCCAGACATGGCCGAATGGCCTGCCCCCATGAAAGTCTAAGATAGCATAAAAACTAATCAAAGATCCCTTACAAAGATAGTAAAAAGTCCTATTTATACTAAACTAGTTACTAGGGTTTACAGAAATGAGTAAATGATGCAGAAATCTACTTCCGGGGCCCACTTGGTGTGTGCTTGGGCTGAGTATTGAGCTTTACACGTGTAGAGGCTTCTCTTGAAGTTGAATGCCAGTTTGTAACCTGTTTCTGGCGTTTAACTCCACTTTGCAACCTGTTTCTGGCGTTTAACTCCAGAATACAGCATGGAACTGGCGTTGAACGCCAGTTTGTGTCGTCTAAACTCGAGCAAAGTATGGACTATTATATATTGCTGGAAAGCCCTGGATGTCTACTTTCTAACGCAATTAAGAGCGCGTCATTTGGAGTTTTTTAGCTCCAGAAAATCCACTTTGAGTGCAGGGAGGTCAGAATCCAACAGCATCTGCAGTCCTTCTTCAACCTCTGAATCTGATTTTTGTTCAAGTCCCTCAATTTCAGCCAAAAAATACCTGAAATCACAGAAAAACACACAAACTCATAGTAAAGTCCAGAAATATGGTTTTTGTTTAAAAACTAATAAAAATATACTAAAAACTAACTAAATCATACTGAAAACTATGTAAAAACAATGTCAAAAAGCGTATAAATTATCTGCTCATCACCAGGCTGAGCAGGCAGGACCAGAGCAGGCTGTGCCACAGCATGAGGAGCCACACCAGATCCAGGCTGCAGACCCGGAGATTCCTCTACAGTCAGATCCTCCACTGCAGCAGACCGATCCTCCTACACTTATCCAGCCTGCAGACCCTCAGACCACCACAGAGACACCAGCAGCCCATCCTTCCGGTGATGACACTTCTTCACACCCATCTTGAGTGAGCATCGAGGACGATGATATATTTTAAGTGTGGGGAGGTCGCCATCCCTGGCTTATCTTTTTGGTGAACCACTACAGACTCTTCTATCTTATTTTGTTTATTTTTCTGTATTTTTATCTTTATTTTTATTTTTCAGTACTTGTGCATTGTTCTTTTGCTGTATTTTTACTTTATTTCCGCATTTTGCACTCTAGTTTATATCTTAGACATTTAGTTTAGTTTGCAATTCTAAACTTATTAGTTATAGAATATGTGGATTAATTAGTATAGTTTACCCTTTTAGCATATATTAGTTTGGTTTAATTGAAAATAAAAAGGAGTAAACTAGAAACTTTAGTAAATTAAAACAATCCACACACCTTGTATATATAGCATTACATGTTAGTTAGTTAACAACATTTCTTCAAGGAGGAACACTAAGATTTTAAGGGCCACCCTAAGATTTACATTGAGAATAATGGGAACGCTTGATTTCTACTTGCATAACATACATAACTGATATATGATTTTTGAGCTGGAGAACACACAGTCTGTGAGTTTTGAGCTTAATTGTATGGTTACATTCAAACCATAAATTTCATTTCTGTGTGTTTTGCCCTTCTTTTTCATTCTGGTGTTCTTTACTTTGTTTTAATCTATATGTCCAATATAGAATATAGATACATACCAAGAGATGATTGAGGCCATTATTTGAATCTTTCCTCACTTATCCTAAATTAGCCTACTTTTTACATCATCCTTGTTAGCCCCCTTGAGCTTTTAATCCCCTCTTGTTCTATAACCACATTACTAGCCTTAAGCAGAAAAACAAAATAACAATCCCAAGTTGAATCCTTGGTTAGCTTAAGATAGATATTGTGTACAATTTAAGTGTGTGGAATTTTATCGGAACATGGAATGATAGAAACAAAGTAAGGATTTAAAATGAATGCTCATGTGAAGTCAAATTACCATGTGTAAAAAAAAATATCTTCAGTATTTAAATAAAGGGGATACAAAAATTTCCCAAACGCAAAATAAAAAGAGTCAATACACATGGGTCAAAAAATTTCAAAATTAAATTTAATGCATGAGCTTGTAATACAAAGTGGGAAAATTTGGGTAAATAGGAAAAGGAACTTTAAATTATATAAGGTATGTATGTTAGGTGAAATCTTAGACTAACCAAGGATTCACTCTGTTAGCTCACTTAGCCTTATACATATACCCTTACCTTTACCTTGGCCCCATTACAACCTTGAAAAAGACCTCATGATTTTTGTATGACTATATTCAATATTTGTTGATTGGTTAGATGAAAAACAAAGTTTTAGAAAGCAAGGATAGAAAAAGAATAGAGTGATTAACCCAATAAACACTGAGTGACTAGAGAGTAAACACAAACTCCAGTGAGGGTTCAATAGCTCATCACCATATATCTCTGCTTAATTGTTAATTGCCTTGCAAGTTTGTGAAATACTTTTACCCATCTCAATTGTAAAAGTGCTTTAACATTATCTAGGGTTTGGCTATGCATATATGATTCCTTGAGGATATGAATTAATTTAATTACATGTAAGCTTTATATACAAGTGGATAATAATTAGAATTGCATGACTCATTTAGGTAGTTGCATTTAGAATAGAATGCATTGCATGAGATTCCACCATTCTGACTTTACCCTTTCTCTTGGATTTAGCATGAGGACGTGCTATTGTTTAAGTGTGGGGAGGTTGATAAACCCATATTTTATGATGTATTTTGTGCCCAATTCAAGTGATTTATTCAATTCCTCACCCAATTATTCATGTAAATTGCATGGTTTCACTTTCCCTTCCTTATTATGTGATATATGTGAAAAACATGTTTCCTATGCTTTAAAAATATTAATTTTAACTACACTTTATTACCATTCATGCCGTGATTTATGTGTTAAGTTTTTTCAGATCTCCTAAGGCAGGAATGGCTTAGAGGACAGAAAGGAAACATACAAAAATGGAAGGAAAGCACAAAAATGGAGTCTTGAAGAAAAAGGCAGCGACGCGAACGCATGGACGACGCGGCCGCGTGCCTAGCGCGAAAAGGCAGCGATGCGAACGCGTGACTGACGCAGACACGTGCCTTGAGCAGAACGCAAATGACGCGTACGCGTGACAGACACGACCGCGTGGAAGAGCAGAACTCCAGATGACGCGACCGCGTGACCCATGCGGATGCGTGACAGACGCCATGTGCAGAATCTGCAGAAAACGCCCCCAGCAATTTCTGGACCCTTTTTCGGCCCAATTCTGAATCCAGAAACACAGAATATAAGCCAGAGAATAGAGGAATCAAAGGAGGAGATGATACATTCATAATTTTAGGATTAGATGTAGTTTTTAGAGAGAGAGGTTCTCTCCTCTCTCTTAGGTTTTAGGATTAGGATTCCTCTTAAAGAATTTAGGATTTCAACTTCCTCTCAAGTTCAATATTCCTCTTATATTTTTATTTATTCTAATGCTTTTATTCGTATCTGACTCATGTTACCAATTTGGCTTATGAATTCTTCGTATTTAAATTTGAATGTTTTATTTAATATAATTTGAGGTATTTCAGATTTGACTTTGCTTTGCTTTATTTATATGAATGCTTTTAATTTAATTTAGATTTTTTTCTTTTGGCTTTGGTTGATTAATTGGTAACTCTTGAGTTGTTAAACTCACCGTGATTGATAATTGTTAGTTTTGCTAATTGAATTGAATTCCGATAACTCTAGTCTTTCCTTAGGAGTTGGCTAGGACTTGAGGATCTAACTAATTAGTCCACTTGACTTTCCTTTGCTTTAGTAAAGGTTAACTAAGTGGAATTAAAACTCAATTCTCATCACCATTGATAAGGATAACTAGGATAGGACTTTCAATTTTCATACCTTGCCAAGAGTTTTATTAGATATTAATTTATTAATTCCAGCAATTTATTTTCCTTGTTCAAACCTTTTAAACCCAAAATTCTACCTTTTCCATAGCCAATAATAAGTCATACCTCCCTGCAATTCCTTGAGAAGACGACCCGAGGTTTGAATACTTCAGTTTATAAATTTTATTGGGTTTGTTACTTGTGACAACCAAACATTTGTACGAAAGGATTTTCTGTTGGTTTAGGAGCTATACTTACAACGCGATTATATTTGTGAACTTCTTTACCAATAGAAAATCCAGTTCGTCAGCTAACATAGGAGCTTCACCAGCAAGCGGAGCAGTCTGAGCAAAGGTACACCGACCTTCTTACACGTGTGGGAGGAGCTATTGCCATTAGCTTGGACCTGACGGAGAAGTTGAAGCAGCTCGATCAGTTGCGAGAGCTAGTGTTGGAAGTGAGTCAAGCCAGCTCATGAGCTAGCTCGAGCTCGACTCGTTAATAGTTCGATAAGCTAAAGTCGTGAGCTAGTGAGTCAAGCTTAAGCCTGGAATTAAGCTCATAAATTAAATGAGCCGAGTTTGAGCTTGGATAAGCTCATATCATTAGCTCGTGAGCTGGCTTGAGTATACATAGCCTATATGCATTTAATCTATATTTTTCATATTATATATATACATAGGAAATAGTAATATATATATATATATATGATCTTAATTATTTAAAATTTTATATTTATTTTTTATATATAATTTTGATGTAGGACATAAAAAATTTTATAATTTATTGATAGATAAACAATATATAAAATTGATCTTTTCGAATATTTTTAAAATATATAAGTTATAATTTATTGATATAGAATATAGATTATATTCTTATTATTTGAGTCAGCTCGTGAGCTTTTGATGAGCCGATCTTGAGTTTAAGAAATAGGCTCGATTGTTAATAAGTCGAGCTGTGAGCCTAGCTCAATTTTTGTGAGCCGAGCTTAAGCTTGGTCTAGCTCGACTTAGCTTGATTCACTTCCAACCCTAGCAAGAGCAGATGGAGGCGTACAACTAGCAGATGCATGCTGGAGCTAGCGATAACGCTACTGGTGAGGCACCGACCTCAGCACCTACTCCGCTGCCTTAGTAAGAGACCATGACGATGACGACGATTACCGGAATTTGTAGGGGTTAGGATTTTATTTTTTTGTTTGTCTACTTCATTGTATTCTACTTCTGTGATATTTTATTGTATTCAGACCATTTATTTTTAATAAAATAATTTGTTGATTTCTGCTAATTTTAGATTTCTCTAACAATTTTGTTAACAAGAATTTTAATTTGACTACTAATTGTAGCCTAACTGTACCCAAAAAAATAAAAAATATTACCGTAGGATTTACCATCGAATTTATCCGACAGTAACTTGGCGCCTAAACAGTGAAATAGCACTAAAGTTACCATCGGATTAATTCAACGATAATCATCAACTCAATCTCGACAAATTCATTGAAAATACCGACGAAAAATCCACCGGTAATTAGCGTAAAAAAAATCCATCATTAATCAGTTTTTGGCGATGTTTATACCGTCAACTCCAGGATCCATGGTAAATCCGCCGTTAAATTGATTACTGGCGGATTTATTTGACGAATCCAATGGTAGATATGACGGTATTCAGCGTTTTTCCTGTAATGATTCGAATCCTCAATACTTGCTTAAGCAGACGAGTGAGCTGACCACTCGACCAATTCAAGTTAATTCAAAGAACACCATTTGGTACATCTTTTACTTTTTAAAAGTTGTAGCATCTATATTTGGTAAAATAAATAAAAAATGACTTTTAATAAGCACAAGTAATAAAAAGTGTATTTGGTAAAATCTAAAATAGCTTTTAAAATTTAAAAATATTATAATAGGCATTAAGGACTTTTAAAATAGCTTTTAAATTTAAAATTTAAAAATACTATAATAGCTTTTAAAATTTATATATTAATTAATGTATGAGGTTATATTAGACTTTTTAATTTTGATAAGTATAAGCCAACTTTAAAAAATTCTCTCCAGTGACGGATTCAGAAAATTTTGATAGTGGGAGCGAAATATATATAAGATGATAATAATTTTTATAATAAAAATATTACGTTACATAAAAAATTAGTTATCAAATTATCTACTATAAATTTGTGTATAAATACATATATCATTTAACTTATTTTTAATGTGTTTTTTATATTTCAAAATTTATATTTTAAGATTTATTCTGTACAAGTGATTATTTTATGTATACGTAGCATAATTGTTGTTATAATTATATTTTGTTATTGTAAAATATGATTAGGTTTCAAAATATCTAATTACAAATTAAAATACTAAAATAGTAATTTAAATAATAACATATAATTTAAAATTTAATTTTTTATATTTTATATTTTAAAACCTTGACAATATAATTAAAATGCTTTTTTTTTGTATATGTAGTTAAACAATCATTTAAAATTCAACTTTCATACAATTAGCTCTTGATGATATTCATAGTTGAAAAAGTTCATTTAATTAGTGTAGTTATTATAAAAAAAACTAAAGCTAATTTTAAAAGAAGAAATACAAATGAATAGATAATATTCTTTCGAGTCGATTTCTAAGAAAGAACATCAATCTTATTCAAATTTAAAACTTGATCATTATAATGGACATCTAATATGAAGTTCTCAAATTGGCTATCAAGTGTCGAAAGTTGAATAAAAAAATTATTCTGGGTTAAATTTAATAATTTAGTGGGGGCAAATAAATATTATTATTATATACTACTCAATAAAATTCCAAATTATAGTGGGAGCACTTGCCCCCACACCCTAAGGAGTGGATCCGTTCCAGGCCCTCCCTTAGGTACTTTCAAAAGCACTCCTAACTTTTAAAAGCTTCAAGCATAAGCGCACCTTTTTTGTTTACCAAACTCAAAATGAGGTGCTTATGCTTTTGAAAAGTACAGTACGTCTTCAAAAAGCTATGATGCACAGACACTGACACGGACACGGGACACGACACGACACGGGACACGTCGACACGCGAATTTTAAAATCTTATAAGATACGGGGACACGGATACATATAAAATAGAAAGTATTTTTTAGATAAATCGTAATAATATTTTGATATTTTATTGATATTAAAATATAAATTAATTTTTTAAAATTATTTTTAATGTCTTATTTTAATTATATCAAGTATTTAAAATATTTTTTATTTCAATAAATAATAATATATACAATATCTAAATTTATTTCAAGAATATATGTTAAGAATAAGACTGGACACGCTGACACGTGATGGTATTTAGGTGTGTCCAAGTGTGTCCGAAAAAGAATTTTTTATATTTTATTAAAACACGGTTGGACACAGCAGACACGCGTGTCGGACGAGTGTCGGTGAGTGTCGTGTCCAAAATGTGTCCGACACGCAAACACAGCAACTCAGCGAAGTGTCCGTATTTCATAGTCAAAAAATTTTACCAAATCAAGTCAAAATATGACAACTAAAACAAATGTAAAAATAGAAACAACAAATGAAGATGTAATTTTGTACAACTTTAATATAAAAGGCGGATACTTTTTTTTTTAAAATGAATTCAAATTTTTAAAATAATAAACTATATTTTAATTTATATTACATTTTAGTTGAATAATTATATAAAATTATATACAAATTAAATATTCTATAAAATATTGTTAATATAAAACAATTTAAATTTAATATTAATTTATATATTATTTAATCAATCTCTAAATAATATACATTTATTAAAATACACTATATAATATAATTAATTTATCTCAACGCGGATCTCACTTTAATTTGAAAATTAAAACCCAACAAAAATAAATTAGAAATAGCACCGTTTAAAAAAATAAAATTTTACATACAAGTTGATGAAGGTGAAGAAAAAGTAGGGTTGAAGATGAAAGAAAAGAGTGGGTAGTTATGATAATAAGTGTTGATGAATGGAAAAATTAAGAAAGAGAAAAGGGTAAGAGGGAGAAGAACGGTTCTAATTTACTATTTTTAATTATTTAATTAAGTTTACTGTTACAAGTAGAATAGGTCACTAATGAGGTTAATGAACAATTGACAAATGACAACCGGTTAGATTTGTTTAATGAAGATTATTTTTTATAGATATAATTCAATTTTAAATTTTTTATGGTCAAATTTATCAACATTTATATTTTTTATGATTAATTTGTGTATTTTATTAAAAAAAAAAAAATAGATGTTGATAGTTTTGATTCTCTAAGCAAATGCTCTTTCTCTTGTTTAGTTGTATTATTATCCAATAAAATATGACCGACTATTTTAAGTTAATTGTTGTATTAGATAATATACATTCAAGAGTATATATATATATATATATTAGTTTATATTTTGAATTTGTATACCTAAAATAAAGAACAAAAATTCTATAACACTTAATCTTTTAGGAAGATATTTATAGGAATGATAACATAATTTTAATTTGTGGATACCTACCTACCTTTCTTTATTTGCTTGGAGCAGATAATCACTCATTTTGATGTAGAGCGGGTTTTTAACGTGTAGAGTCTTGGACAGGACGGGTTTGAGTAATACTTTTCTAAGTATATATATAATATATATATAAAATAATGGATTTTTTTTATTATAAAACAAAAAAAATTATTATTTTTTAAAATATGATTTTTAGATTTTAATTTTTTAGATACCATTTTTTTTGGGCATTTAAATAAGTTTGTCGGACTCCCGACGAACTCTATAAATTTTATAGAGTTCACCTAACCTCTCGCGAACTCCACTCAAATTTTTTTGAAATACGCACTTTTATGTCTAGAAAATAGTATATAGATCTACAAACAATATATAGGAGTACACAAAAATACACGGACAACAAGCATGACTTTTTTAAAGATTTTTTAAATTATAAATTAAAAAAAATAAGACATATTTAACCATGACAACCATTGTTATAATCTCTAAAAATACATAAGTACACCGAAATAAATCATATTTAACAAAAAAAAAAAATTGAGTGGAGTTCGCCAAGAATGTGGCGAATTTGCCAATTTTTTGATAATTATAGAAGCGGGTATCCGATCCCGGAGATATCTCGTGGAAATGAGTTAGGGTTCAATTTTTTATCCATATATAATAACGGAACGAATTCTATGTAGATAATTGTAGGGTGGATAAGACAAAAAATCTACCTTTATTCACCCCATTGCCACCCATAAATGTTCACGTATACCATCGTATGAAGTTAAATTTTTTTTGTCCCAATTGTCCAGACTATGTATATTTAATTTAGAAAATGTTAAAAATCATGATTCAGTGGGATTGATCTGTTTTGGACTGACAAAGCTAAAACATGAATAAACAACCGAGTGATCTGTCTGCGTGAAATTTGAATTTTGAACTTAATCTTTGTGTCCTGGTCAATTAGAAATTTAGAATGCAACTTCGCAGTGCATTATGGGAAAGTGGTGACTAAATCCCTATTTTGGTCCTTGAGATTCATGCGATTACTCAATTTGGTCTTCGAAATTCAAAATTACCTATACTGGTCCTCCAAATTCAAGTCCAGGCACCAATGTGGTCTATCGACTCTTTCTGGTGATGACTAGACAGATGGAATGCTGAGATGGCACCCTCCCTGCCATGCTGGATGATGAGTAAACGACATCGTTTACCCTTGGCACCCAAACAAATCAGAAATATCATCACTTTGTATATGAAGGGAGAAGAAACAATGGAGATCCAAAATAAAATATTCTTCTTCTTGTCTACCTCCACTATTCTTCATTTCTGACTTGTTTAGGTACCAAGGGTAAACGACATTGTTTACTCATCATCCAGCGTAGCAGGGAGGGTGCTATATCAGCACTCCATTTGCCTAGTCATCGCCAGAAAGAGTCGAAGGACCCTATTGGTGTCTAGACTTGAATCTGGAGGATTAGTATAGATAATTTTAAATTTCAGAAACCAAATTGAATAATCGCATAAATCTCAAGGACCAAAATGGGTATTTAGTCGAAAGTGGTGTTGGAACTTGGAAGCGTTAGCGAAGTCGACATCGTGTTGGGCTGTTGAGACAAAATTTTGTCTACTATATGTAGATGGGCTTGTTATGAATGCTTTACATCGGTCATGTAATGTAATATGTTTAGTTTTGTGGCAACACCTAGTGCTACATAATATCTTAAATTAATAAAAAAGTGTTTTTAAAAAGTTAATAATTCATTTTGATTTTTTAAAATTTTAATTTTTTTCTAAATAATTTATTTCTAATTCTTAAAAAATATATAATAATATCATTTTTTGATAATATATAGTTAATTAAAAAAATATTTTCTAATATAAATAAAATGGATATTAATTTATTGAATATAAAAAAAATGTTTACAAATCTTTTCAATCATGTCAATACAACTAAATTACCAATAAAATATTTTTATTTATTCTATTTTATGTTAAATTTAAACTTCACATCCAGTTCTCCACCCAGAAGAATCACTTATGATGGAAAAATAAAATAAAAAAATCGTTCCAACCATACTTATCGCACTTTATTCAATGTCCATCCAGCATTGAATCCATCATTGAATCAGCATAGGATTTAATTTGTTACTTGCTATTTTTAAATTTAATTGTCTACCGAAAATATTTTAAAATTTAAAATCACCGCCAAAAGAATTATAAATTTTTTAATTGTTACTCACTTCCTTTCATTTTAATATTGATTTAGTATCTATACTAAACGAGATTAACCATTTCACAAATTCAACAATGTTCATAATCTCCTACAAATGTTCTTTGAATTAACGGAGCCTTCCTTTCACTTTAGTTACAACGATACATAATATGGTTCTTCACCATCATAATACTCCACTAACAAAACATTACACTGTTCGCAATAGAATTCATAGTCTAAACATATAAAACATTTTAATTAGAGCATAAACCACTAAAACAGTCACAACTATACCTAAATACCAACGTTACACGGCCAAATTTAACATAGATAACTTTACAGTGCTGCCAACTCTCCCGTCAATTGTGCATTTTTGGACTCAAATTTACAGACTCTGCTGTAATTATAGTCCACTATCTTCATTTTAGTGGCCTTTAGAAATTTGTTAAGCATTTTTGGGGATACATCTTGCCTTACTTTCCACTCATTGGAGCATAGAAGGCCTCCAGCTGCGAATTTCATTCCCAAATGATTTTCTGAAAACACAACAATGAATCTGTTTTGTCGATTTTTAGCAAATTGATGGTGGTTCGATTCTAATAGTCTGGGAGCGAAACCAACTCCTCTTTTACGAGTACCAATTTTCTAAAAGTGCATCAAAGTTCCTTGAATTAGACGGAATTAGAAGAAAAGACTGAAAAGACAATAAATAAAAGGTTTTGAAAATAAAATCAACTGAAATTGAAATGGTTTGCATTAAATCTAAACAAAGCAGTAAAATGCCTTCGACTGAAGGACTTTTCGACTGAAGGACTTTTAACAAAATATTACACTGTTCACAATAGAATTCTTAGTCTAAACATATAAAACATTTTAATTAGAGCATAAACCACTAAAACAGTCACAACTATACCTAAACACCAACGCTACACGGCCAAATCTAACATAGATAACTTTATAGTGCTGCCAACTCCCCCGTCAATCGTGAATTCTTGGACTCAAGTTCACGGACTCTGTTGTAGTTGTAGTCCACTATACATCTTGCCTTACTTTCCACTCATCAGATCATAGAAGGCCTCCAGCTGCGAATTCCATTCCCAAATGATTCTCTGAAAACACAATAACGAACATGTTTTGTTGATTTTTAGCAAATCGATGGTGGTTCGATTCTAATAGTCTGGGAGTGAAACCAACTCCTCTTTTGCGAGTACCAGTTTTCTAAAAGTACATCAAAGTTTCTCAAATTAGACAGGATTAGAAGAAAAGACTGAAAAGACAATAAATAAAAGGTTTTGAAAATAAAATCAACTGGAATTGAAATGGTTTGCATTAAATCTAAACAAAGCAGTAAAATGCCGTCGACTGAAGGACTTTTGACATGAAGATTAAAAGTTTCGAAACATAAATTTGGACGAATAAAGTAAATGCTGCTTGAAAAGTAAATTTGCATGAAAAGTAAAGTCTGCAGAAAATGTGAATGGAAAGTAAAGACATATGGAAGGAACCCTATAGAAAATTGACTCGAAGCAGACTCAAAAAGTCCCTAGGATGTGAGTGTACGTGAGTAATTTCTGAAGCAGAGTTCCAACCCCTGTGACTTCGAGCCTTCTAGTATTTATAACCATTTCTTTAATCGATTAATTTGAAATGAAAATCCCACATGTGCGAAAACGTGAATAACCGTTCCCGCTCTTTTGCTTGATCATGTGACGGTTTTAGAATGACTTTCGATTTCAAAGTCTTCGATCTTCTTTGTCGAATACCTCCTCAGTTTTCTCAGTTAATCGGGCTCTTACTTAATGTCCTCAAACATGTGTCTCCTTCGATGCCAACTTCTTTCTGAAAGCTCACTTAGTTACTCGAATAACCTCCTCCTTCGAATTCAATTATTTTTTACCAACAAATTACTCCCTAGGATTAATGTGTTTGTTTTCGAAATTATTTTTTGGAAGGCAAAACACTTAATCCTAATTTTATCATTAACGGGAATCACCATGATTAGCCATAAATGACATTTACTTCCCCTATTAACTTTTTATCTGTTTGACACGTCTCTCACGATTCACAATTTCTCTTTCCACCGCTCCACCTTCTTCAGAAAGCTACCTCCATTTTTGAATTCCCTTTTGCAAAATGGCTAAAAACAACTATATTCACAAAATTAAATCTTCTTACCACCGTTCAATCCTTGTCCTCTAAAACTCCAACTTCTTCTTTCTTCTCCGAATCTCTCGTTCAACTTACTTGCATCCATACTTCACTATCATCAACTCCCTAATCTTTTCAAAAATGGCTACTTCTTCATCTCGCAACACTCCCGCTGCTCAAGATAAAGGCAAAGGCCCTGCAACTCTGGTGCAGGAACCACCATCTTTGCGAATTTTAAACCCTTCAAATGATGAAATCATTGAAGACCCACAACTTCCACTGGATGATAAAAGGACTTTGATTCCTTTTACTGTTGATGATGACCCATGCTGCTTTATTAGACCTATTCAAACCCTAGAGCGCGCTAATAAAAAGCTCGACTTCTTTTCCAGCGCCAAAGAAGAGGATTTACTCATTAAAAAGGACTTCCCTACTGCTCATTTCATTCATCACAATAAGTCTTTTAGGAACAACCCTAAAATTACTCTTCGAGGAGATGATTTTTGAACTTGGCATCAACACCTTATCACAACAAAGAAAGATGTCTAGAAAGTTGTGGGTATCTATGATCTTCTTCGACTTTCTTATTTCTCTCTTTCCACTCAGCATTGGATGATAGGAGCAGTGTATGTTTCTGGAACAAAACCACAAATAATTTTCACCTTCCTTGTGGAATGGTAGGGCCTACACTACTCGATGTAGCTAGTATCATTGGCCTTCCAGTACACCTTCCTGAAGTAACCTCCAATTTGCAACCAAATTGAACATACAAAATGACTTTAAAAACCTCATACAGTGACTTCATTGATCATCATATGGGTCACGAAAATGATCCCGTGACCGACGAAGAGAGTGTAACATTTTTGTACTACTGGCTGAATACCATAATTTTTTGTTCAAGAAGCGTTTAAATGCAAAAATTATTTCTTCCTCTGGCTGCTCTGTTACATGAAGGCAACCAATTGAATTTGGCCAAGTTTGTCTTAAGACACCTGTTCGAAGAACTTGGCCACCTAGTCACTTGTCTTTGAACTAACTCTTCAATCATTGTAGGAGCCTAGGAGGTCTTCTCTGGCTCCTTCAGCTCTAGCTCAATGTTGTATTCGAAAAATACATGCAAAAAGATGGGGATAGTTGGTGCACGAATTGTGAATCACACTTTTCACACTCGTACCACTAACCAGCAAGTGCACTGGGTCGTCCAAGTAATACCTTACGTGAGTAAGGGTCGAATCCCATAGAGATTGTTGGTTTGAAGCAATCTATGGTTATCTTGCAATTCTTAGTCAGGAAGTCAATTATATTTATCAGTTGAATTGCGAATAAACAAGAGAGCATGGATTAAAGGTTACTTGTTATGCAGTAATGGGGAATATGTTGGAGTTTTGGAGATGCTTTGTCTTCAGAATCTCTGCTTTCCTCTGTCTTCTGATTCACGCACGCACGTCCTCCTATGGCAAGCTGTGTGTAGGTGGATCACCGTTGTCAATGGCTACCATCCATCCTTCCAGTGAAAAGGGTCCAGGTGCGCTGTCACCGCACGGCTAATCATCTGCAGGTTCTCAGTCGTACCGGAATAGGAATTACTATCCTTTTGCGTCTGTCACTACGCCCAGCACTCGCGAGTTTGAAGTTCGTCACAGCCATCCAATCCCAGAATCCTACTCGGAATACCACAGACAAGGTTTAGACTTTCCGGATTCTCATGAATGCCGCCATCAATCTAGCTTATACCACGGAGATTCTGATTAAGGAATCTAAGAGATATTCATTCAATCTGATGTAGAACGGAGGTGATTGTCAGACACACGTTCATGGATTGAGGAAGGTGATGAGTGTCACTGATCATCACCTTCTCCATAGTTAGGCGCGAATGGATATCTTAGGTAGGAACACGCATGTTTGAATAGAAAACAGAAATACTTGCATTAATTCATCGAGACACAGCAGAACTCCTCACCCCCAACAATGGAGTTTAGAGACTCATGCCGTCAAAGAGTACAAAGTTCAGATCTAAAATGTCATGAGATCCCAAATGAATCTCTAAAAGTTGTTTAAATACTAAACTAGTAGCCTAGGTTTACAGAAAATGAGTAAACTATAACAGATAGTGCAGAAATCCACTTCTGGGGCCCACTTGGTGTGTGCTGGGGCTGAGACTAAAGCTTCTCACGTGCCTGGAGCTGTTTTGGGCGTTCAACGCCAGCTTTGGATCCTTTTCTGGCGTTGAACTCCAACTTGCAACTTGTTTCTGGCGCTGGACGCCAGAATTGGGCAGAGAGCTGGCGTTGAACGCCAGTTTGCGTCATCTATCCTTGAGCAAAGTATGGACTATTATATATTGCTGGAAAGCCCTGGATGTCTACCTTCCAAAGCAATTGGAAGCACGCCATTTGGAGTCATGTAGCTCCAGAAAATCCATTTTGAGTGTAGGGAGGTCAGAATCCAATAGCATCAGCAGTCCTTTTTCAGCCTGAATCAGATTTTTGCTCAGCTCCCTCAATTTCAGCCAGAAAATACATGAAATTACAGAAAAACACACAAACTCATAGTAAAGTCCAGAAATGTGGATTTTGCCTAGAAACTAATGAAAATAAACTAAAAACCAACTAAAACATACTAAAATCTATATGAAATTAACCCCAAAAAGCGTATAAAATATCCGCTCATCACAACACCAAACTTGTACTGTTGCTTGTCCTCAAGCAACTAGACAAATAAAATATAAGACTAATAAGTTAAGAAGTAATAATATCTCAGAGTTTTTTGAGTGAAGCTCAGATTCTAATTAGATGAGCGGGACTAGTAGCTTTTTGCTTCCGAACAGTTTTGGCATCTCACTTTATCCATTGAAGCTCAGAGTGATTGGCATCTATAGGAACTTAGAATTCAGATAGTGTCATTGATTCTCCTATTTCAGTATGATGATTCTTGAACACAGCTACTTTATGAGTCTTGGCCGTGGCCCTAAGCACTTTGTTTTCCAGTATTACCACCGGATACATAAATGCCACAGACACATAATTGGGTGAACCCTTTTAGATTATGACTCAGCTTTGCTAAAGTCCCCAATTAGAGGTGTCCAGGGTTCTTAAGCACACTATTCTTTTTGCTTTGAACCTTGACTTTAACCGCTCAGTCTCAAGTTTTCACTTGACACCTTCACGCCACAAGCACATGGCTAGGGACAGCTTGGTTTAGCCACTTAGGCCAGGATTTTATTCCTTTAGGCCCTCCTATCCACTGATGCTCAAAGCCTTGGGATCCTTTCTATTACCCTTGCCTTTTGGTTTTAAGAGCTTTGACTTTTTCTGCTTGCTTTTTCTTTCTCTCTCTTTTTTTTTTCTGCAAGCTTTGTTCTTTGCTGCTTTTTCTTGCTTCAAGAATCATTTTTATGATTTTTCAGATTATCAATAACATGTCTCATGTTCATCATTCTTTCAAGAGCCAACATATTTAACAGTCTTAAACAACAAATTCAAAAGATATATACACTGTTCAAGCATTCATTCAGACGATAGAAAGCATCGCCACCACATGTTACTAATTAGAATTTTTCTTATTAAAAACTCGAATTTTATTGCCTCTTATTCAAAAGATCTACTATTTTATTCATGTTTGCTGATGATGAGAAAAATAGACTATAACTTAATTGGAGGTAAAATCAAAATAGACATTAATTACTACTATATGACTCCTAAGGTAAACTCCTATAACGACAACTATCACAGAGTTAAAGCAGAAATTGGAATTTAACAACCTTTGTTCTGGGAAGTGGATGTTCCTCGGATCTGTGGGGTGCTTGGTCCTTCAAGAGATAACTTCTGGCGCTTCAATTCCCTCAAGTCACGCCCTTGCTCTTCCTGTTCTTTAATCAAATAGCAAAGAATTTGACTTTGTTCCTTCTGTTCCTTTATTATTTGTTCCATAGCTTCTTGCATCTTGGTAACTGATGTTTCAAGATACTCCCAATATTCAGATTGAGGGATTTTTGGGAGAAATTCCTGTGTTTTCTTCTTGATGGGGTCATCCTGTGCTTGTTGTTTTTCCATTGATGCTTTGGTAATTGGTTTCTCAATTGAGATATACTCAGTTATTCCCATCCTTACTCCAGCATCCTTGCAGAGCAGAGAAATCAAGCTTGGGTAAGCCAACCTGGCCTCTTTAGAATTTTTATTAGCAATTTTGTAGAATTCAGTTGAAATTAGTTGATGAACTTCCACTTCTTTTCCCATCATGATGCAATGGATCATCACTGCTCTTTTAACAGTGACTTCAGAGCGGTTGCTAGTGGGCAGCAGAGAATGCCCAATGAAGTTCAGCCATCCTCTGGCGACTGGTTTGAGATCTTCCCTTTTGAGTTGATTTGGGACACCCTTCGTGCTAGTGGTCCACCTTGCTCCAGGGATACATATATCCTCTAGAATCTTATCCAGGCCCTTGTCTGTTCTCATCATTCTCCTGTTGAAAGAGTCTGGATCATCTTTCAGCTGAGGTAGCTTTAAGATCTCTCTGATCTTGTCAGGGATGGTATGAACAATCTTTCCTCTGACCATGGTCCGATATTTATAGAAAGCAGTTCCAGATAGTTTTTGCTTGTCTGTCTGCCACATATTAACATAGAACTCCTGGACCATATTCCTTCCCACTTTCGTCTCAGGATTAGCTAGGATCTCCCAGTTCCTGATTCGAATTTGCTCCTGGATCTCCAGATATTCGTCTTCTTTCAGATCGAATCTAACTTCTGGGATCACTGATCTTAGACCCATTATTTTGTAATAATGGTCTGAATGTTCTTTAGATAAGAACTTCCCTTGATTCCAAAGTGGTTTTGGAACACTCTCTTTCTTGCCTCTTGAAGTGAGTTGTTTTCCCTTAGGAGCCATGATCTTAGTGATCACGGATAAACACACCAAACTTAGAGGTTTGCTTGTCCTCAAGCAAAAGAAAAGAAAGGAGAGGGATAGAAAGAGAGCTAGGTGCAATTGTTGATGGAGAGGGGGGGAGGCCGAACCCATATTTAAAGGGAGGGGGGTGGGTTCGAAAATTTTGAAAAGATATGATAAATAAAAGATTGATTTGGAAAAGATAAGATAGAAGATATGATAAGAGAGGATATAGTTTAAAATTGAAAAGATATGAAAAATTTTTGAAAAAGATAAATCTAGATTTTGAAAAAGATAATGTGGAGATTTGAAAAAGATATTAGTTGAAAAGATAGATTTGTTTTGAAAATTTGAAAAAGAGTTGAATTAAATTGAAAAAGAGGGTTTGTGCTTATGGATTAAGATACATTTGATATTTTTAAGGAAGGGTTTTTAGAAATTAGGGATTTTAGAAATCAGGGTTCTTAACATGTTTATGCAGGAAATCATGAATTGAAGCATGAAAATTAAGATTAAAATGAAAAATATGAAGAAAATTGAATTTACCTCCTCCCCACCATCCTGGCGTTTGAACGCCCAAACGCTGCTTGTTTTGGGCGTTCAACGCCCAAATGCTGCCTCTCCTGGGCGTTCAACGCCCATCTGCTGCTTCTTTCTGGCGTTGAACGCCAGGAAGTCCTTTGTTACTGGGCGTTTTTCTGAACACCCAGAATGCTGTAAATCTGGCGTTTAATGCCCAGATGGCTATCCTCACTGGCGTTCAACGCCCAGTGGATGCTTCTTTTGGGCGTTGAACGCCTAAAACAGACTCTTACTGGCGTTTTCTTGCCAGTGAGCTCTTTTTCTCTGTTTTGTGTGCAGATTCCTTCTGTAACCCTGTGAACTTATGCAATTGATTCTTTACCTTGTTATCAATGAACTTTATATAAACAAATAAAAATAAAAATAGGGCAAAATGCTTAGAGGATTGATGCCCCATGGCTGGGTTGCCTCCCAGCAAGCGCTTCTTTATTGTCTTTAGCTGGACCTTGCTGAGCTTTTAGTCTAGCTTCAGCCTTGAGCGCTCTTGCTCAATATTGCCTTCAATATAGTGCTTGATTCTCTGTCCATTGACAATGAACTTCTTATCAGAATCAATATCTTGAAGCTCCACATAACCATATGGTGATACACTTGTGATCACATATGGTCCCCTCCACCGGGACTTCAGTTTCCCGGGGAATAGCCTGAGCCTAGAGTTGAACAACAGAACCTTTTGTCCTGGTTCAAAGATTCTAGATGACAGCTTTCTGTCATGCCACTTTTTTATTTTTCTTTATAAAGCTTGGCATTTTCGAAAGCAGTGAATCTGAATTCCTCTAGTTCATTTAGCTGGAGCAATCTTTTTTCTCCAGCTAATCTGGCATCAAAGTTCAGGAATCTGGTTGCCCAGTAGGCTTTATGTTCTAGTTCCACAGGCAGGTGGCATGCCTTACCATAGACCAGTTGGTATGGAGAGGTCCCTATAGGGGTCTTGAATGCTGTTCTGTATGCCCACAGAGCATCATCCAAGCTTCTTGCCCAATCCTTTCTACGGGTATTTACAGTCCGTTATAGGATTCTTTTTAGCTCTCTGTTAGAGACTTCAGCTTGTCCATTAGTCTGTGGATGATATGGAGTCGCCACCTTGTGGCGAATCCCATATCGGACCATGGCAGAGTAAAGTTGTTTGTTGCAGAAGTGAGTGCCCCCATCACTGATTAGTACTCTAGGGACCCCAAACCTGCTGAAGATATATTTTTGGAGGAATTTCAGCACTGTTTTAGTATCATTGGTGGGTGTGGCAATGGCTTCAACCCATTTTGATACATAGTCAACTGCCACCAGAATATAAGTGTTTGAGAATGATGGTGGGAAAGGTCCCATGAAGTCAATTCCCCATACGTCAAACAACTCAATCTCCAAGATTCTTTGTTGAGGCATGGCGTAACCATGAAGCAGATTACCAGCTCTTTGGCAACTGTCACAGTTACGTACAAACTCTCGGGAATTTTTATAGAGTGTGGGCCAATAGAAGCCACATTGGAGGACCTTGGTGGCTGTTCGCTCACCTCCGAAATGGCCTCCATATTGAGATCCATGGCAATGCCATAGGATCCTTTGTGCTTCTTCTCTAGGAACACACCTACGGATTATTCCGTCTGCACATCTCTTAAAGAGATAGGGTTCATCCCACAAGTAGTACTTTGCGTCAGTGATTAATTTTTTCTTTTGTTGCCTGTTGTACTCTTTGAGTATGAACCTTTCAGCTTTATAGTTTGCAATATCGGCAAACCATGGTGTTTCCTGAATGGCAAATAAATGCTCATCCGGAAAAGTCTCAGAGATCTCAAGAAAGGGGAGGGACGTCCCTTCTACTGGCTCTATCTGGGACAGATGATCAGCCACTTGGTTCTCTGTCCCTTTTCTGTCTCTTATTTCTATATCAAACTCTTGCAGAAGCAACACCCATCTGATGAGCCTGGGTTTTGAATCCTGCTTTGTGAGTAGATATTTAAGAGCAGCATGGTCAGTATACACAATCACTTTTGATCCTACTAAGTATGATCTGAACTTGTCAATGGCATAAACCACTGCAAGTAATTCATTTTCTGTGGTTGTGTAATTTTTCTGGGCATCATTTAAAATGCGACTAGCATAATAAATGACGTGCAGAAGCTTGTCATGCCTCTGTCCCAATACTGCACCAATGGCGTGATCACTGGCATCACACATTAGCTCAAATGGTAATGTCCAGTCTGGTGCAGAAATAACTGGTGCTGTGACCAGCTTAGCTTTCAGCGTTTCAAACGCCTGCAGACACCCTGTGTCAAACACAAATGGCGTGTCAGCAGCTAGCAGATTGCTTAGAGGTTTTGCGATTTTTGAAAAATCCTTTATAAACCTCCTATAGAATCCTGCATGCCCCAGAAAGCTTCTGATTGCCTTAACATTGGCAGGTGGTGGTAATTTTTCAATTACCTCTATTTTTGCTTGATCCACCTCTATCCCCTTGTTTGAGATTTTATGCCCAAGGACAATCCCTTCAGTCACCATGAAGTGACATTTTTCCCAGTTTAAAACTAGGTTGGTCTCTTGGCATCTCTTCAGAACAAGTTTCAGGTGATCAAGACAGGAGCTGAATGAGTCTCCATATACTGAGAAGTCATCCATGAAGACTTCCAGAAATTTTTCTACCATATCAGAGAAAATAGAGAGCATGCATCTCTGGAAGGTTGCAGGCGCATTACACAGCCCAAATGGCATCCTTCTATAAGCAAACACTCCAAATGGACATGTGAATGCTGTTTTCTCTTGATCCTGGGGATCTACTGCAATCTGGTTATAGCCTGAGTAGCCATCCAGAAAGCAGTAATAATCATGACCTGCCAGTCTTTCTAGCATCTGGTCTATGAATGGTAAAGAAAAATGATCCTTTCTGGTGGCTGTATTGAGCCTTCTATAGTCAATACACATGCGCCACCCTGTAACTGTTCTTATAGGAACCAGTTCATTTTTTCATTATGAATCACTGTCATGCCTCCCTTTTTTGGGACGACTTGGACAGGGCTCACCCAGGGACTATCAGAAATAGGATAAATAATCCCAGCCTCTAGTAATTTGGTGACCTCTTTCTGCACCACTTCCTTCATGGCTGGATTTAGCCGCCTCTGTGGTTGAACCACTGGTTTAGCATTATCCTCCAATAAGATTTTGTGCATGCATCTAGCTAGGCTTATGCCCTTAAGGTCACCTATGGACCACCCAAGAGCTGTCTTGTGTGTCCTTAGCACTTGAATAAGTGCTTCCTCTTCCTGTGGATTTAAAGCGGAGCTTATGATCACTGGAAAAGTGTCATCTTCTCCCAGAAATACATATTTCAGGGATGGTGGTAATGGTTTGAGCTCGGGTTTAGGAGGTTTTTCCTCTTCCAGAGGAAATTTCGGAGGCTTTTTTATCTCCTCTGAATCCTCCAAATCAGGCTGAACATCTTTAAAGATGTCTTTCAACTCTGATTCGAGACTCTCAGCCATGTTGATCTCTTCTACCAAAGAGTCAATAAGATCAACTTTCATGCAGTCTTTTGATGTGTCTGGATGCTGCATGGCTTTGATAGCATTCAACTTAAACTCATCATCATTGACTCTCAGGGTTATTTCCCCTTGTTAGACATCAATGAGGGTTCGTCCAGTTGCTAGGAAGGGTCTTCCTAGAATGAGAGTAGCACTCTTGTGCTCCTCCATTTCCAGCACTACAAAGTCAGTGGGAAAGGCGAATGGCCCAACTCTGACAATCATGTCTTCAATCACGCCTGATGGGTATTTAATGGAGCCATCAGCAAGTTGGAGACATATCCGGGTTGGTTTAACTTCTTCAGTTAAGCCCAGCTTTCTGATAGTGGATGCAGGTATTAGGTTGATGCTTGCCCCAAGATCGCACAAAGCTGTCTTGGTGCAATTACCTTCTAATATGCATGGTATCAGAAAACTCCCAGGGTCTTTAAGCTTTTCAGGAAAGCTTTTTAGAATGACTGCACTGCATTCTTCAGTGAGGAGAACTCTTTCTGTTTCTCTCCAATCCTTTTTATGACTCAAGATCTCTTTCATGAACTTGGCATAAGAAGGTATTTGCTCAAGTGCCTCTGCAAATGGAATCTTTATTTCAAGAGTCCTGAGATAATCTGCAAAGCGAGCAAATTGCTTATCCTGCTCCTCTTTCCGGAGTTTTTGAGGATAAGGTATCTTGGATTTATATTCCTCAACCTTAGTTGCTGTAAGTTTATTGCCTACAGAAGTGGTTGAAGAAGCCCTTTTAGAGGGGTTGTCATCAGCACTTGTGTGTGTCTGATCCCTCACTGGCAATAGAGTGCCAGAGTTAGAAGCTAGAGTGACGTTAGACGCCAACTCCTTGTCTGTTCCTGGCGTCTGAACGCCAGAACTGTGCCCATTTTGGGCGTTCAATGCCAGATCCTTGCTTGTTTCTGGCGTTGAACGCCAGTCCTTGCTTGTTACTGGCGTTGAACGCCAGTCTTGGGCATGGTCTGGGCGTTCAGCGCCAGCCTTCCACCAGATTTCTGGCGTTTTAACGCCAGAATTACTTTTCCCTGGGCTCTTACTGTCCTCAGGTGAATTTTGGGTGGTTTGCTCATTTCTTGGCTCTTTGCTGCCTTGAGGTGGGGTATTTAATGTTTTCCCACTTCTCAATTGAACTGCTTAGCATTCTTCTGTTATTTGTCTTGACAGCTGTTGCTTTGTTTGCTTCAATTGTTCTTCCATATTTATATTATCCATCCTTGTTTCTTTTAGTTTATCCTTGAATTCGGCTAACTGCTTTGTTAGAAAGTCCAATTGCTGATTGAATTCAGCAGCTTGTTTTACAGGGCTGAGTTCAGTAGTTACTGTTTTAACCTCTTCTTTCATGGAAGGGTCACTACTTAGATACAGATGCTGATTTCTGGCTACTGTATCAATGAGCTCTTGAGCCTCTTCAATTGTCTTTCTCATGTGGATAGATCCACCAGCTGAGTAATCTAGAGACATCTGAGCTCCTTCTGCAAGCCCATAATAGAAGATGTCTAACTGAACCCACTCTGAAAACATTTCAGAGGGGCATTTTCGTAGCATCTCTCTGTATCTCTCCCAGGCATCATAAAGAGATTCCTTATCTCCTTGTTTAAAGCCTTGGATGTCCAGCCTTAGTTGTGTCATCCGTTTTGGGGGAAAGTATTGATTCAAGAATTTTTCTGTCAGCTGTTTCCATGTCCTTATGCTGGCCTTAGGTTGGTTATTTAACTACCTCTTAGCTTGATCTTTTACAGCAAATGGAAACAGTAATAGTCTGTAGACATCCTGATCTATTTCCTTATCATGTACTGTGTCAGCAATTTGTAAAAATTGTGCCAGAAACTCTGTAGGTTCTTCCTGTGGAAGACCAGAATACTGGCAACTTTGCTGCACCATGATAATGAGCTGAGGATTCAACTCGAAGCTACTGACTCCAATGGAGGGTATGCAGATACTACTCCCATATGAAGCAGTAGAGGGGTTAGCATATGACCCCAGAGTCCTCCTGGACTGTTCATTTCCACTTAGATCCATGATGGAGAAAGGGAGATGATGTAAAATAAAAAATTTTATTTTAATTTATTTATTTATTTATTTATTTCGAAAATAAAATAAATTAAAATAAAATAAATAAAAATAGGTGAAGATTTTCGAAAAAATGAGGGGAGAGAAAGTGGTAAGGAAGTTTTGAAAAAGATATGATTTGGAAAAGATTTTAAATTTTGAAAAAAAATCTGAATTTTTAAAAATAATTTTCAAAAATTTGTTTTAAAATTAGAGAGAAAAGATATTTTTGAATTTAGTGAGGAAAGAGAAAAACAATAAAATAGCACAAGATTTAAAATTTTTAGATCTAATGCTCCTTGTTTTCGAAAATTTTGGAGGGAAAACACCAAGGAACACCAAACTTAAAATTTTAAGATCAAGACACAAGGAAAACTCAAGAACACTTTGAAGACTCACAAGAACACAAGAACATGAAGAAAGAACACCAAACTTAAAATTTTTAGAAAACCAAACTAAAATTTTCGAAAATCAAAGGGAAATCAATAAGAAAACACCAAACTTAAAATTTGGCACAAAATTTAATAGAGAAATTATTATTTTTGAAAAAGATTTAAAAAAAAAAAGTATACCAAACTGCCACGGACTTAGACCAACGCTCTAGCCAATTGGACAGTAAATGTAACACTTGTTTTGAAGAAGGATATTTTTAACCAAGAATAATAATAAGAGACTCTAAACCAAAAAGAAAAATTTTCCTAATCTAAGAAACAAAATAAACCGTCAGTTGTTCAAACACGAACAATCCCCGGCAATGGCGCCAAAAACTTGGTGCACGAATTGTGAATCACACTTTTCACACTCGTACCACTAACCAGCAAGTGCACTGGGTCGTCCAAGTAATACCTTACGTGAGTAAGGGTCGAATCCCACAGAGATTGTTGGTTTGAAGCAATCTATGGTTATCTTGCAATTCTTAGTCAGGAAGTCAATTATATTTATCAGTTGAATTGCGAATAAACAAGAGAGCATGGATTAAAGGTTACTTGTTATGCAGTAATGGGGAATATGTTGGAGTTTTGGAGATGCTTTGTCTTCAGAATCTCTGCTTTCCTCTGTCTTCTGATTCACGCACGCACGTCCTCCTATGGCAAGCTGTGTGTAGGTGGATCACCGTTGTCAATGGCTACCATCCATCCTTCCAGTGAAAAGGGTCCAGGTGCGCTGTCACCGCACGGCTAATCATCTGCAGGTTCTCAGTCGTACCGGAATAGGAATTACTATCCTTTTGCGTCTGTCACTACGCCCAGCACTCGCGAGTTTGAAGTTCGTCACAGCCATCCAATCCCAGAATCCTACTCGGAATACCACAGACAAGGTTTAGACTTTCCGGATTCTCATGAATGCCGCCATCAATCTAGCTTATACCACGAAGATTCTGATTAAGGAATCTAAGAGATATTCATTCAATCTGATGTAGAACGGAGGTGATTGTCAGACACACGTTCATGGATTGAGGAAGGTGATGAGTGTCACTGATCATCACCTTCTCCATAGTTAGGCGCGAATGGATATCTTAGGTAGGAACACGCATGTTTGAATAGAAAACAGAAATACTTGCATTAATTCATCGAGACACAGCAGAACTCCTCACCCCCAACAATGGAGTTTAGAGACTCATGCCGTCAAAGAGTACAAAGTTCAGATCTAAAATGTCATGAGATCCCAAATGAATCTCTAAAAGTTGTTTAAATACTAAACTAGTAGCCTAGGTTTACAGAAAATGAGTAAACTATAACAGATAGTGTAGAAATCCACTTCTGGGGCCCACTTGGTGTGTGCTGGGGCTGAGACTAAAGCTTCTCACGTGCCTGGGGCTGTTTTGGGCATTCAACGCCAGCTTTGGATCCTTTTCTGGCGTTGAACTCCAACTTGCAACTTGTTTCTGGCGCTGGACGCCAGAATTGGGCAGAGAGCTGGCGTTGAACGCCAGTTTATGTCATCTATCCTTGAGCAAAGTATGGACTATTATATATTGCTGGAAATCCCTGGATGTCTACTTTCCTACGCAATTAGAAGCATACCATTTGGAGTCTTGTAGCTCCAGAAAATCCATTTTGAGTGCAGGGAGGTCAGAATCCAACAACATCAGCAGTCCTTTTTCAGCCTGAATCAGATTTTTGCTCAGCTCCCTCAATTTCAGCCAGAAAATACCTGAAATTACAGAAAAACACACAAACTCATAGTAAAGTCCAGAAATGTGGATTTTGCCTAGAAACTAATGAAAATAAACTAAAAACCAACTAAAACATACTAAAATCTATATCAAATTAACCCCAAAAAGCGTATAAAATATCCGCTCATCAATAGTACTTCTGAAAAACAGCATATTGAGGAATTTCGTTTAGCCACTCTCCAACCAAATTTTGAAAATGCCAAGACAACTGAAGACCTTTTTTGGGCTGTTTTTTCTCTATTTCACTCCTGCAACAATTTTGTTAACAATAATTTGAACTTTACTCCTTTTCTGCGTCGAAACTGTGGCCCTGCATGGTTCAAATGCTTTCTCTTTCCTTCAGATGACGGGGAGAACGAAATAACCAACTCGAACTGGGCACACATTCTTGCTGTTCAGGTAATCCTCATTGGACTGCCCCAATACAAAAAAGAACAATTCAGAGTGGTCCTCTATTCTCCTCACTACGTCGCCAGACAACTAGGATTTTCTTAAGCCATTCCAGTACCCATCCCTCGAATTAATCATGCTCTTCAAAAGAAGACATTGATCTTTATCTTGCAATTAACCGACAACACTGAAGCAATTACTCCCATCTCTTCTATGAGCGCATCTCATTCGTCACCAAATCCTTCTCTGAGTGGTGAAATAAATAATATTCTCAATACGATCGTACTTTCGATCTAATAAAAAATCCAGCATTGAGAATCATTCCAATTGTTGATCGTTCACCAAAAAGAACTTCGAAAAGAAAACTCGAAGTCACAGCACAGCACCAACAACCAAAGTAAATTCAAAAAATTCTAGCAACAACCTCCAAAAAGGTAAACTTTTTGACCAAACTTTTCTAAATCTTCCTTTATCAAATTCATTTGAATACATCTCAACTCTAAAATTTTGGCTATTATTAGACTCAATCATCGGGCGAAAGTTCCTCTGATGAAAGCGAGCAACCAGCACAACCAAACATCTTTGTTCCTTCTCAAGAATCTGATTCGGATAATGACTCAGATGCTATTTTTCCCCCATTTCATTTGAAGAAAGTTCATCCAGGTAACTTCACTTTAATTTCGAATTGCTTATGTAAATCGAAAGAAACATAACTTATAAAACACTTTTTCATATTGCAGACCAAAAAAACTGCTAAATTTGTCTCTACTCCCTCATCGACTCCTGAATCGGGAACACAAGGGGATCAAAGAAGACAAACACAACAAGAGTCCCACTCATCTACTCAAATCGTGATTTTTGCTGATCCTATTTGGATCATCCTGCCAGAAACACAAGTTTTGGCCGATTCAACTCAAAAGCAACCCTTACCACCAACAAATTAACCCATTGAATATCCTCTTTCTTCCATTGAGCTGATGCGTTTCACACATCTCATATTACACACAGCCCTGAACTATCTGCTTAAAATGCAGGGACTGTCCCTTCTCCTCGAAGAATTTAAAGTCCAGAAAGAACCATTGAACTTTCTTCCTCATATGGTCCAGAACCATCTGTTAAGATACCTGACATTACTTCCACACCTTCGAACACTGAACTAGCCAAACTTGTAGCAGTTCTAACAGAAATCGTTTAAGAAGGAGAAGTGCCTATCTCAACTCCCATTCCTACAGTTCCTTCATCATCCAACGTTTCTTCTAAACTCAGTCAACACATTCTGCAGCAACTATCCAATCTTTTAGAACTTTTAAAACACGCTCTTTCTGAATGGACCAGTCAATTGAACCTGAATTATTTTTTATCATATATTTTTAGTTCTTCCCTCGAACTTTAGGTTCCTCCTGCACTTTCTTCTATAGTGAAGAGATTTACAAAAATTTCAAATAGCTACATCACTATTCAAGATAAGTTGCAGGGAGCCAGAGAAAAAATAAATAAGACCAAATCTGAGTCAGAAGAAGTCAATGCGGTTCTTCAACCGATGAAAGAATCCTATCAAGAATATGATTTAAGGGTCACTCAAGCCCTCACTGGTCAAGCTTACTATAACAAGCAAGAAGAAGATCTCGAGATAGAGTTAGCCCGAATCAAGCAAAAACTGGCTAGAATTCGACAAAGAAAAGTTGACTTGGCTACCCCTTTAACTGCCGTTCAACAACAACAACAGAGGATCTTCAAGGAGCTTTGTGTTGTAAAACCCAAACAGAAGAATTGCACCGAACAGCTCAATCAGGCTCAAAGTGAGGAACACATACAAATAAAAAATTACACTACTCTGGATAATGAAAGGGTTCAGCTTCATTCAAAACTTCAAGAACTTTTAGCATCTTTTGTTCCATCCGTTTGAAACTTTTGTTATGACAGTAACTTCATATATGCTTTTATATATATTTATGTTCCTACTCTTGATCCTGCATACATCGATATTGTTTCAAATATTTCCTATTTATCGATTTAATCACGTTTCCAGAATCAATATCCTTAATTCGATATGCATTTTTAGAATATAAATCAATCACTTGAAAATGTCCTTCCCAAGTATGAGACCATTTGCCAAGAAACCTAGACTTCTTTTTCATCGGCAACACAACTTTTAAAACCAATTCTCCTATATTGAAACATTTCTCCTTTATTCGACGATTATAATTTCGAGCAACACTTTCTTTTTGTTGAATCATGTTTTCGAGTGCCAAAATGCGTTCTGAGTCTAAACCATTCAACTCTTCATACATTGCATTCCAATAATCATCAACTGAAAAATTATCTTGGCTCAATATTCTTAACGTATGGAGATTAATCTCTAATGGCAAAACTGAATCATGCCCATACACCAATTTATAAGGAGAGGTACCTGTTGACCCTCTTGATGAATTTTGATAGGCCCACAATACTTAACTCAAAGTTTCATGCCAAGTTCGAAGTCTACTCCCAATTTGTTTTTTAATCAAATTGATTAAAATTTTGTATGCTGCTTCGACTTGCCCATTAGCTTGTGCATAATAAGGGGTTGAAGTGACCATATTAATGTTTCTCGAGGCTTTAAAATTCTTAATTCGCTGACCAGTGAACATAGTTCCTTGGTCAGTACTTAACGGTTGAAGAATTCCAAATCGATGAATTATGTATTCCTCGATAAAGTCTATTACTTCATTCTGCCCAGCTCTATGAGAGGAACAGCTTCAACCCGCTTCGTGAAATAATCTATTGCCACCAAAATAAATTTATGATTTTTCGATGAAGGAGAGTGTATCAATCCGATTAAATTCAAATCCCATCCTCGAAAAAGTCATGGCTTAATGATCGAATGCAACTCAGACGCTGGGATCTGTTGTACTATCCCATGGCATTGACACTCTTGACACGCCTTTGCATAATCGATGTAGTCTTTGATCATAGAAGGCCAATAATAAACATGATTTCGACGTAATACCCATTTCATTTTTATCCCAACTTGATGGGCCCCACATATACCTCTATGAACTTTTCCTAAAGCAATATCCTTATCAGCTTGACCTAAACATCTCAAAAGGCTTCCATCAATTCCTTTCTTATATAATTCATCAGCCATCAATACAAAGTTCATCGCTTTCAATTTTATCTTCCTATCAACTCGAACATTGGGGTCTTTTAAATAATCAGCAATGGTTTTCTCCAATCGTCATCTTCCCATTTATCCAGACACAGCCTCTCTCTCATCGATAGGCACTAAAATCTGATGAATTTCTGCCAGCTTTCTTAGTGTCTCTGGGAATATCTTATATCTCGAAGCGATTTGAGCCAACTCATTCGCAATTTTATTTTGAATTCTCGGAATATGAACTAATGAGACTTTCCGAAAAGAAGTTAACAATCCCATGCTATTTCCAAATACTTTTGTAACTTCTCATTGTTACATTTAAATTCTTTCGACAACTGTTTCAAAACTAACTGAGAATCACCAAGAATTTGAACTTCTAAGGCTCCTTTTCCAATCAAAATTTCGAGGCATAATATTAAACCTTTATACTCAGCCACATTATTTGAACAAGAATATTTCAATTCAAACAAAAATTCTGATGGAACCCCATCTGGTGAGATAATTAAAATCCCTACTCCAGCACCACCTTTATGTTTCGAACCATCGAAATACAATTTCCAATAATCAACATAGACATCAATTATATTGGCCCCCTGTTCATTTAGATTATTCGAATGATCTACTAGAAAATCTGCAATGACCTGACCTTTCACGGCCTTTGCTGGGACATATTGCAAATCAAACTCTGTTAATGCTAACATCCATTTTTCTAACCGACCTCTCAACATTGGATATGTCAACATATATTTAACGAGATCAGTTTATGCAATAATTTTCATAGGTTTAGCAACTATATAGCACTTTAGCTTTGTACAAGCATAATACAGGGATAAGCACAATTTTTTGATGGGTGAATACCTTGTCTCAATATCAGTCAATACTCGACTAAGGTAATAAACAACTCGTTCATGTCTATTTTCATCATCTTGAGCCAACATACACCCAATCGTATTCATGGATGCCGAATTATACAATTTTAAATCTTCATAAGGGAAAACGTTTGCCATTACTGGAGCTTTGGACAAATAAGCTTTAAGTGACTCAAAAGCCTCTTGATATTCTTCTGTCCACTCGAACTGAGATTCATTTTTAAGTTTCACCAAAGGTGCGACTACTCGAGTTTGACCCGAAAGATTCGATATGAATACTCTAAGATAATTAATTTTCTCAAGAAAAGATTGTACTTCCTTCTTCAATTTAGGAGGGGATAAAGCCAAGATTGCATCAGCCTTACCTTTATCGATAGCAATCCCCTTTTTATGGACAACAAATCCTAAGAAATTTTCGACTGAAAGGCTGAATGCACACTTTAAAGGATTCATTTTTAATCATTTCTTTCGCATAGTAATAAATGCTTTTCTCAAATGATCGATGTGTTGAGTCACAGAGTTCGACTTAACCATAACATCATCGATATATACTTCCATAAAGTTTCCAATATACTTCTGAAAAATAGTATTCATGGCACGTTGATATGTCGCACCAACATTTTTCAAACCAAATGGCATAACAACCCATTCATATGTACCTAATGCCCCAGGACATCGAAAAGCAGTTTTGGACACGTCATCTTCTGCAATGAAGATCTGGTTATATCCCGAATCACCGTCCATAAAACTTAAAATCTCATTTCCTGTAGTAGAATCAATTAACATATCTGCTCTGGGCATAAAATATTCATATTTCGGAGTAACATTATTCAAATATTGAAAATCAATGCACACTCTCAATTTCCCGTTCTTCTTCATCACAGGGACGATGTTCGAAACCCATTCAACATAATGTGAGGTGCGAATAAATTTTGCCTTAATCAAGCATTCAATTTCTTCTTTAATCTTTTGATTAATCTCAGGAGCAAATCGTTGATGCGTTTGCTTTATGGTTCGAGCATTTGGTCTCAACGCTAGTCGATGTTCCACAAGAGAACAATCAAGACCAAGCATCTGATGATAATCCCAAACAAAACAATCTTTAAATTTGAGCAAAAGATGACGTAATTCAGTTCAAAATGGGACTGGAAGGTCCTTACATATGTAAGTAATTTGAACATCATTAATAGATCCCAAATTAATCTCTAAAGGATCTTGCGACTCAAAACCTTTCGCATTTTCACCATCTTATACCGAATACTTTTCAAAACCCAGCAATTCCAAATCATAGATACAATCAAAAGATAGATCAACGAATTCATTAGGATTGAAACAAACTTGATCATTCGCTAAATTAACAACAACTTTGTTTCCAATACAATGTACTTCTGCTACACCAGCAGCAGTTTGATTAACAACATTATCCTCATAATAGGAACAAAAAGAACTTAAACCATGGCTAAATTCGACCGAAGGGGTCGAGCCTACATTATCAGAAGAAGATGAAACTAATTTCCTACATGACTCAACTTCATCAGAAGAATCACTTTTATTTTCTACTGAAAGAAAATTACTTAAATATTTATTTAAAGTTACCAGATAATCCGAGACATCTCGTTCACTTGCCATCGAAGACTGTCCTCGAATTTATGTAGAAGAATCCCACCCAGTCGGAGGAATACTGAGTTGTGGATAACGAAGCTTAACACTCAAACCTTATGATGTCAGATAATAGCCTTCACAATTGAAAGAATTCAAGACCCCGTTAACATTCAAAGGTTTTAGTTTTGGACTATACACCCTGAAATCAACATGCAACTGTTCAACGTATAGATTCGAATCAGCCTTAACTACTTCAGGTTTTCCATCATCTGTCCAAAGAAGGATACTCTGATGCACAGTGGTTAGTACAACCCCAACACCATGGATCCAATCTCGCCCCAGTAAAGCATTGTAACTAGCTTTCGAAGACACCACCACAAAGATAGTGTTTTGGTAAGAAGATCCAAGCTTTACCACAAGAGTAACCAACCCCTTAGCAGGAGTCAAAACACCACTGTAATATGTCACAGCAATGTTAGTAGGAATTAGATCATCAGAGTGTTTCCCCACTTTCATCAACATCCTCTCCGGTAGAAGGCTAATAGCTGCTCCTCCGTTGATCAGAAATTTGTTTATTTTGATCCCACTCATAGTTGCAGTAATGTGTAGTGAGCACAAATGAGATTTTTGTTTCTCAGAAGGCCTTTGAAAATAACCAGGTTCATCCTCATATTGAATGAACGAAAAGGCTTCTTCATCATCCACATCATATCATCTATAGAATTCTTTTATATTACCCTAGATATTCAGTCGGGATAATCAAAAATGGTACTGACCATCTCATCTTCTCCTTCTTCGAAGTAATCTTCATCTAAACCAGCAACCTTATCTTTGTCACCATCTGAAGCAATACCCACTGCTTTTCCTTTATCCAACTTCACAGGGGAGGGAACTCCCTTTGGACACGTCTATCCACCAATCGGAAAAACTATTCGAGAATACACAGAAGGTGTTGCCCCTTTGACTTTGTTGACTGAAAACACCTTGGACATCGAGGACATAGAGATACGTCCCCGATCTTTCAACTTTTCAGTTTTGAATCATTCGACTTCTCATTGTCAGAGATTTTCTTAAGTAAAGAACAAACATAAGGAGGGCATTTCCTAAGTTCATCCAAATCAACTTCTGCCTCCAAATCAAACTCCTCATCAGAGGATTCCATGGCCACATAGGAAACTTTCTCCTTACGAGAGAAAGGTTTGCTCTTTAACCTCCTTTCATTTTTATATTTCTCTTTTTCTTTCTTCAGAATTTCTACTTGCCAAACCCTCTCAGCTAAATGGGCTAAGTCAGGAATATGTACATTAAGTAATTTTCGACGCATATAAAATCTTAACCCCATAACTGCTATCTTCACTACACTTTCAGAAAGTGACATAACAATGACTTCTGGCATTTTTGAAACGAATTATATAATCATCAATGGTTTCACCATCTTCATGTTTCAAAGTCACTAAGTCAGTAATTGCCACATTCAATTCTCCCCGATAAAATTGGGCATGAAAAGCAGTTTCCAACTGAGCCCATGTTGTTATCGAATTTGGTCTAAGATTCAAAAACCAAGTAAATGCATTCTTCGTTAACGAAGAAGGAAAAAACTTCATTTTCAAACTTTCATCATTGGCCAGATTTCCAATCTCAACCAAATATCGGGCAACATGTTCAGTGGTTGACTCCTCAACTTCTCCTGCAAACTTCATAATTATTTTAGGATTTTTCACTCCCCTTGGCACTTCAGCCATTTGAATATTATGAGAAAAAGCTTACACAAAGTGGGGGTCAATTCATGAATCCTATATTGAATCCAACCCTATTTAAAACATCTTCCACAATTCTGGTAACCTGATAACGTTCACCGACTTGATTAGCGCGTAATCGAGCCAGGACATCATTTGCATTTTGACCACGAGAAATTAATTGAGGATTTTCTCTATTTCTAAAAACATCGTTCTCATTTTGAAATAAATTTTCAAAACCATAATTATTTCCTCTGGCATTCTGCCTTTCTCCTTCATCATAATCAATGATTTAAGCAATTCGCTCGACTTGCCTTACAAGACGATCAAATTTCGATTCATGATCAGCCATCATAGATTCAAAATTGTAGTCATTTGCTGGGTTCATAAATTGACCAAATCATTATGACTTTCTTCTACATGTTGTCGAAATGCCACTATAGAATTAGAAGTATTCAATGTAGAGCTCACATTATAATCTCGAGAAAACTCGGATTGCTATTGTGGATTTTGAGCATTGTTTATCCTATGTGAACCCCCAAAACAAATTGGAGGAACGAAACTACTCACTGGTAGAGTATAACCAGGAGGAAGGCCATAAGGAGGCCAAACTAACAGTTACTTGGGGCTGAATTAATGGTGGATTACCACGTGGACGAGTGTTACGCACGTTATTTTCAACTTGAACACTAGTAATTGCCACACTTTCATTTACAACTACCCCTTCCGAACGTGAAATAACATCCAAAGGCTGTCTATTTACTGGTGCACTGTAATTCGTGGCCAAAACACTATTCACATTCAAAACTTCGTCAGCCATGTGAACAATCCTCCCACTCCTTAATCGCATACACTAAGTGACACCAAAATATTTGACACACTTTAATTAAAAACTGTCCCATCGGGCGTGCCAATTTGTTTTGTTCTATTTTTAGCAAGTCGATGGTGGTTCGATTCTAATAGTCTGGGAGCGAAACCAACTCCTCTTTTGCAAGTACCAATTTTCTAAAAGTTCATCAAAGTTCCTCGAATTAGACGAGATTAGAAGAAAAGACTGAAAAGACAATAAATAAAAGGTTTTGAAAATAAAATCAACTGGAATTGAAATGGTTTGCATTAAATCTAAACAAAGCAGTAAAATGCCTTCGACTGAAGGACTTTTGACATGAAGATTAAAAGTTTTGAAACATAAATTTGGACGAATAAAGTAAATGCTGCTTGAAAAGTAAATTTGCATGAAAAGTAAAGTCTGCAGAAAATGTAAATGGAAAATAAAGACATGTGGAAGGAACCTTATAGAAAATTGACTCGAAGCAGACTCAGAAAGTCCCTGGGATGTGAGTGTGCATGAGTAATTTCTGAAGCAAAGTTCCAACCCCTGTGATTTCGAGCCTTCTAGTATTTATAACCATTTTCTTAACCGATTAATTTGAAATGAAAATTCCACGTGTGCGAAAACGTGAATAACCATTCTTGCTCTTTTATCTGATCATGTGACGGTTTCAGAATGACTTTCGATTTCAAAGTCTTCGATCTTCTTTGTCGAATACCTCCTCAATTCACTAAGTTAATCGGACTCTTACTTAATGTCCTCAAACACGTGTCTCCTTCGATGCCAACTTCTTTCCGAAAGCTCACTTAGTTACTCGAATAATCTCCTACTTCGAATTCAATTATTTTTGAACAACAGAACCCTACAACATCTTGTTCTTCCTTTGTCTTGCATTTCCTAGGATAGTAGTTCGGCAGTGAGATTGATGAAGCGATACATTCACTCACCAAAAGCTCTTCCATGTCCTCCAAGATAAAAGTATCTTCTATCTGCACTGGTTGTGCCCTAACACCTGATTCGATACAACATTCATTTATATAAAGGATAATTTCTACAAATAACTTTTACCCATATTAATTATCCAAATAGCGCTTACCCAGAACGTCGAGCACTGCCAATGCCATTGTAAGAAACAGTGGATGCGCCTTCGGTTATTGAAAGACTCTGCATCTGACAAGACAACATCTGGCTCTTCGAAAATATCAGCAGCCCATTCCTCGTTGGTCGTCATCGTTACTATTGTTGTTTTCTCCCAATGTCATCCACTCAATTGTGTCATGATGCAATTAAAAACCCTTGTATTCATTACCCTTAAAACCGGTGATTTGCTTCTCACAATTCTTTCATGAACTGTAAATCCTATGAACCCTATCCTTTCTCACAGCATAGTAATTATACGTCCAACCTTCCAGACTTTTGAATTTGCAATGTCACCCTTCCTATAGCATCCCCTTTAAAGTAACAGAAATGACCCTCGCTCAAACACCTCATGGAACATATTTAAATCATCAACAGAGTCCACGAATCCTGCCTACATGGCTTAATCTCCATCCTCCAATATTTAGCCGCAACATGTGTCTTCTTAATTACTTATTAAGCTTCCTTCATTTTTTTAAATATATTAGATTTATATTCTGCCCTACGAATTACATAAAAATCATGTATGGCTACATATAATATATAACATATACATCCTCTAAATTAATAACAGGTTTTTAACCCATTATTACCACCAAATTCTTCAAGATTTTATCTGTTTTTATAACACAATATATTACAAGAACTATTATTTTACACAATCCTACATGTAATTGTTACAATTTATAAGGTTAATTATGTTGCACAAATTTAATTATTACCCTAAACTTTTAAACCTTGTTCATTTGAAAATCACATATTATTACTGTGTCCATGACAGTGTAATACTTAATAAAATATCTTCTCATCCATCTTTATATTCGTTATTTAGGATAAGCGCTCTTATTCCTGCATGCATAACCACTCAATAAACTGTCTTCTCATCCATCTCTACATTCGTTATGTAGAATCAACGCTCTTATCCCCGCCTCAATACCAGATACTCAATTTTTTTGTGATTGTTACCTGCTTTATTTTCTCCATGCATGTACATCCAAACTTTTGTTCTGAAATTAAATCGTAAGCCCTAAAACCCTAAACCTTAAAACTCAACTCGCAACCCTAAACCTAAACCCAAAACGATAAACCTCAAACCCAACCCTACACCCTAAACCATAGAGCGCTAAACTATCCATATTAACCCTAAATCCTAAACCCTAAATCTTAACCTTACCCTAAAAATCCTAAAATTCTCAACCTTAACTACTTTAGCCTAATCCCCACGTTAATAACCCTAATAAGTAAACCCTTAAAGATAACCAATAAATCTTTTACACCACCACCAAAATCCTAAATCCAAACTTAACAACTTCTTTCAATATTCATAACTCAAGTTGATTACAACTCATTACTTACCTTAACTACTAATGAAATACATTTTGCTTCCCACATGACTCACGATAAGTTGCAAGTAAACCCATATTAAACATAAGAACAAAACCTATTAGACAATTACTATATAGCTTAATGGCTCGTGATATTTAATATGCCATGCTAACTCAATGCAACTAATTCAATTATCCCACTACATACTATTCGTACATAATGATCACGTACACGAGTGCATCTATCTTTGCCTTTCATAACAATTTATATACTTAACTATACATCCTAACATTAATCCATCATCAAACCCTAAACCAAGCTACAATAAAATACGAACAACAGCCTCTTCATACCCTCATGCAAATAATTTTACCGACACATCAACTAAATAATGTTTATACATTATCATCTTTCCAATTCTTCATAAATGTACCCATGCTTTGGAATATGTCGCAGAAATTTCTCAACATCACTAATTTAATCTAAAATGAAAAAATATTTACATCTACATTGCATGTAACCCTAAGGTGAATGTTGTTATCACGAAATTCTCTTATCATTATTTTGTTCTTTCACATGCTGTGTCATTTCTAGGTAAATGATCCATTTCGTTCACATTCATGGATCATGTTATTTCATGCCGCTTTTGGTTCGACGCCAACAAGTCACCAAATTCATCGGGAATCACTATAGCCTACACTACTATTTCATTTTAAACCAACATAACTCAAGAAGCTCATACAAAATAGTCCATTAACCCACCTATCTTAACCACTTAATTAGCCATAATGAAACTGACACACGGAACGGGGTACATTTCCATTTTCGTTTTCGTTTCACTAGCAACCTTACCTAACACGCATCGCTTTCTTACGATGACATGGGGAGACATCATTCCATGCTGACCACTTCCATCAGCATGCTAGAATTTTTCTAATATTAAAGGCTAATTAGAGTCAAAATAAAATTTGGAAAAAAATCTGTCAGCTATGCCGTAACTTGTATCAGAAAAAATAGGTTAATGCGTCTCATTGTAGTCAGCACATGCTAAAACTCACCTACATTCATTGAGATAATAATAAAAAAAAATCTAAAATAGAAAATATGAAAGTTTTCAATCACTTTTAAAAATAAAAAAACATGACTATCATATTCATACGATAACAAAAATATACAAAAATAAAGACTTTTTAGTATAAATAAAATAAAAAAATCTACTTTTATTAGATTGTTTTAAACTAAAACTTATTATACATGCATCATATTTTGTAATTTATATAAATCACTATTTTTTTAATTCGTAAATTGAGCTACTTATCATAATTTACTAAGAATACCATAATATATTTAAACTGAGAAAGATATTGTGTTTAATGAAAAATATGAATTTAATTAAAAAACTAACTTTTTTAATTTAATATCAATTACTTTTTTAATTTAAAATTATAAAATTTAATTTTAAATTCTAAATTCTCAAAAAATAAGATTGATAAAATAATTTTGCAATAGAAACATGTTGGCTAAACTCAACATTATCATTTAATAAATAAATTGCGGTATGGTAGTAAGCTTTTAAAGTTGCACATCTATACATACTAGAATTCAAGAGGAAACATCACCGAGGTGGAATTTTCATAGAATTTAGAATTTTCTTAAAAAAAAATTCTCTTCTTTACCTTTTTGTTTTTACAGTCTATCCATAGAATAGGTTTATTAGATTTCAAAATCTATAGTCAAAGGGATTAGGTAATTGTAATAGGTATGTACGACAGCAGGAAAGTTATTTCCAACCCACTTTTTCTTTTTTTTTATTTTTCTTTTTCGGACAAAATTCAAGCCCAAGAGCCCAATGAAGGAAATAAAGAAATGAGGTTAGGAAGAAGAAGAGGTAAGGAAGACAGAAAAACAGCTATGGCTTTTGATTCTTCACCCATCAACAACGGTACACAGCTCTCTTCTTCTTCTCTTTCGTCTTCTTTCTATTTTGTAATATTTTTAATTTTATTTTTTATTTAAACCTTTTTGGTTTCAGGTCCTTCATCTCCAACAATTCCCCTTCAAGCCCAACCGGCAACACCTTCTCCTCCCTTGGCGATACTTCTCGCCGCAATCATCGTCGTTGAACTCTTCCATGCCGTCCGCCTTTGATACCCCGCCTGTGCATTGTTCCCGGTTCGCCGCAGCCACTGATGCTCCACCTACTCCAATGTGATTCAGAGGCTCCTGAATGATTATTCTCCGGTAAAGAAATTTTGGATTCCGACACAAAGTTTCATGAGTTTTGTGAGGAGTTCTATCGGTCTGTGAAGAATAGGGGAGTGGCAAATTCAGGGATTGATGAGGCTGGAAGTTGAAGACCAGGGTATGGTGGGTTAATTCTATCATTGATTTCCTTTTATGATCTTTTTCTTTTATTCAAAATCAATAAATTTGTAAGGATTTGTTTATTATTTAAAATTTTTATTCATTTTTGTAGGTTGTCTCGATATTGGTGACCCTGTGTATACTTGTCTATGTTGTGGTGCGTCGTTTTGGTTACTAGAGCGGGTTGAAAAACAGTCAAGAATTAATCAGCTTCTTTTTACACTTTGTTGTTTTCAAGGAAAAATTCAATTACTGTATCTTCAGAAAGGGCCAAATTTATTATATAATTTGATTCATGGTCATGATAGTAAGTCTTTATAGTTTCAGAAGAAAATTCAGTATTATAATAGTATGTTTGCTTTCACTTCTCTTGGTGATAAAGTAATAGACTCAGTGAATGATGGAACTGACTCACCACAATTCATCATAAGTGGCCAAAATTATCATAGGATTGGAAGTTTATTACCTCAGACTGGTCAAGTTCTGAAATTTGCCCAATTATACATATATGACACAGAACATGAGTTAACGCATAGAGAAGGAATATTTGGGTAAGGTCAACTCTTACAAAAATTTTGTTATGATTGTTTGTAATTTTAATTTGTTTCTTTTATTTTCAATTTAATTTTTAGTTGGTAAGATACTAATATGGATGTAACTTTGATTATTATAATCAAAATATTTGTATCTTATTGTTTAAATATTGTTGTTAAGATTCATTCTAATTATAAAAAATGCATGTTTCTTCATTTTAAGTAAAATTACTTAGTAATATTGTGTTACTATTTTTCTTAATTATAAGCAAAGTTCAAATATAGATAGACAGCTGATAATTGATTTGACCCAAATGATTGATGAACACAATTCCATAGAACAATCATTTAAAAGAGTGAGGGAATTCCATGAGAATCACCCGCCTGAGGTGTTTTCTTTGAAATTGTTTAGTCAAAGAGAACGTGATCGAAGAGTTTATAATTATCCTTCGTGCGATGAAGTTGCTGCTTTGGTTGTTGATGATTTTGATTCTTCTGATACTGGTCGTGATGTCATTGTTAAATATGCAGCTGGCCAACTTCAAAGAATATATGAGACACATGCTTTATACTGGCCATTGTAATATTCCTTGCTTTTTCCTTACGGGAAAGATGGTTATCAATTGGGTATTCCTTATCGAGATATTCAAGATATAAATGTTGCAGGGAGAAGGACTAGAGTATCCATGCGAGAATTTATCTGTTTTTGTTTGCAAATGAGAGAGCATGAGGATAGCATTATTCATAAGTCTAGAAGATTGTTCCAACAGTTTGTTGTTGATTCATTCTCTATGATTGAGTCACAAAGGCTTTATGAAATCAGGAAAAAATAGAGCACATTAGAGGAGAAGTCTTACAAGGTATTGAAGAAGCTATGCGACGCGGTGATACTGAAGCATCATCAATTGGTACTCGAGTGATTTTTCCTTCTTCCTTCACTGGTGGTAAACGTTACATGTTTAATAATTGCCAAGATGCTATGGCTATTTGTAAGCATTTTGGGTATCCAGATCTATTTCTTACCCTTACTTGCAATCCTAAATGACCTGAGTTTCAAAGATATACTAATCGTGATCAAGTTCCAATTGCTGATCGGCCAGACATTGCTTGCCGAGTCTTTCATGCTAAGATGAAGTGTCTTCTTAATGATCTTAAGAATGGTGTTTTTTTAGTCCTCTTAATGCAGGTATATCGAATATAGAGAATTCTATATTGAATTTATGCTTATTTATAAAAATTTCTATATTTTCAGACATTTTTTTACTTTTTAGGTATGTATACAACTGAGTTTCAAAAAAGAGGTTTGCCACATGCACATATTCTACTTTGGCTTGATGGAAGGAATAGATTGCAAAATATTGAAATTGTTGATGAGTTGATTTGTGCGGAACTTCCTACTCCTATGAGGTTTCCACATTTGTATAGTGTGGTTAGTAAATATATGATTCATGGCCCTTGTGGTAGGGTAAGACCAACTTTTCCATGCATGAAAGATGGAAGATGCTCCAAGTTTTATCCGAAGCAGTTTGTTAATTATACGAGTTTTGATGAAGATGGTTATCCTATTTACAAGCGTCGAGATATTGATGTTACAGTTAAAAGTCATGGTGTTGATCTTGATAATAGATTTGTTGTTCCATATAATCCATTATTGTTGATGAAGTACCAGGCTCATATCAATTTGGAATTTTGCAACAAGTCAAATGTTATAAAGTATCTTTTCAAGTACATTAACAAAGGTCCAGATCGTGTAATTGCAACCATTAGTCATTCAATTGAGACAACTCATTCTTTTGAAGTGGTTGATGAGATCAAACAGTATTATGATTGTAGGTATCTTTCACCTTGTGAATCTATGTGGAGAATTTTTGCATATGAAATTCATCATAGATGCCCACCTGTGCAAAGACTCACATTTCATTTACCTAATCAGCAGCATGTTGTGTTCGATGATCATGATACTATTGGCTCTGTTTTAATAAGAAATAGAGATTTGATGACAATGTTTACTGCTTGGATGATGGCTAATCGAACATATGTTGAAGGGCGAACACTAACATATGTTGAGTTCCCAAGTAAATTCGTTTATGATTTACAATCTCGATAGTGGAAACTAAGAAGAAGGGGATTTTCTATAAGAAGATTGAGTTTTGTTCATCCTTCAACTGGTGAGCTATTCTATATGCGTATGCTTCTCAATATGCAAAGAGGATGCACCAGTTTTCGAAGTATAAGGACTGTCAATTCTGTTTTATATGATACATTCCAAGAGGCATGTTCTGCTATGGATTTTTTAATAGATGATAATGAGTTTGTCTTGGCCATTAATGAAGCGGCTGAGTTATCTTCTGGCGCCCAATTGAGAAAATTTTATTTCATTGTTAATATCTGGTTGTCTTTAGGCCCATTTTAGTTTGGAATCAAACTTGGAAATATTTATCTGATGATATCATTTATTACAGGCGAAGTGAGCTTCATTTTTCAGATATTTATTTAATCTTTAGTTTATCTTTTTTATTTATAGGATTAAGAAAAACACTTAACAATAAATAAATAAAAAGTGATATGCACAAAGTTTGGAATACATACATAGCATGATAGGAAAAATTTTCAAACAATACAAGTTTTTGATATATTGATGAATTTACTAACTGAAAAAAAATATATTGCAGAAATAACAATGACTGACGAAGAGTTACAAATATTTTGTCTAATAGAAATAGAGAAATTGCTACAGGCCAATGGAAAATCATTAAGAAATTTTGCTGGTATGCCTCTTCCTAACGTTGATTTGGTCTCACAATTTAATAATTCTATGGTGTTGCGTGAATTGGAATATGACATTTCTGTGATGCTTGAACACGATTCAAATTTTCCAAAGTTGAATGAAGAACAGAAGTCAATCTATAATAGGATTATATATTGTGTTACTAACAAGGAACATGGGTTGTTTTTCATTTATGGGTTTGGTGGGACTAAAAAATTTTTTTGTATAGACTCTTATCTGCCAAATTGCGTTCTCAAAGAAGAAGTGTTATTAATGTTGCTTCAAGTGGAATTGCTTCATTATTGTTACCTGGTGGTAAGACAGCTCATTCTATGTTTGGTATCCCACTTGAATTGAATGAAGATACTATTTGTAGAATTTCAAAAGATAGTCCTAAGGCTGATTTAATTCGGCTTGCTGAGCTGATTATTTGGGATGAAGCTCCAATGACTAACAAGTTGGCATTTGAAGCTTTAGACAAAAGTTTTCGAGACATAATGACGTCGATTTTAGTGTCTTACAAAGATCTACCTTTTGGGGAAAAAATCATTGTTATTGGAGGTGATTTTTGACAAGTTTTGCTTGTTATTCCTAAAGCTTCTCGTGCTGAGATTATTATGGCATCAATCAATTCTTCAATTCTTTGGAAGCACTTTGAAGTGTTGGCATTGACAAAAAATATGCGGTTAGAAAGTGCTACAAATCAATTAAATTTGGACGAATTGAAAAGATTTTTCGATTGGATTCTTCAGATTGGAGAAGGGCGTATTGGGACAATAATTAACGAAAAGCTTTTAGTTCAAATTCCAATTGAGTTTCTAATTTTTCCTTCTGATAATGCAATTGATGATATTATAAATGCATTTTATCCTGACATAGTTAGAAACTTTGATGATACTAGTTTTTTCCAAGATAGAGCCATATTAGCTCCAACAGTAGAGATTGTTGAAGAAATCAATGATCACATTGTTCAATTGCTACCTGGGGCAGAAAGAGTATCTAAGTGCTGATTTTATATGTGGTAGTGATGCTTATTGTGACGTTGATGTTGATTGGATAAATACTGAGTTTTTGAATCAAATAAAATGTTCAGGGTTACCGAATCACTCATTGAAATTGAAGAAAGGCGTGCCTATTATTTTGTTGAGAAATATTGATCCAGCTAGTGGCTTATGCAATGGTACTTGCCTTATTGTTAGAGATCTAGGAACAAATGTGATTGGAGCTGAAATTGTCTCAGGGAGTCACATTGGAGATAAAGTTTTCATTCCTCGGATAAATTTAATTCCGAGTGATGCTGAGATACCTTTCAAATTTTAACGAAGACAATTTTCTATAAACTTGTGTTTTGCAATGACTATCAATAAGAACCAAGGTCAAACTCTATCCAGTGTTGGACTGTTCTTGCGTCGACCGGTATTTTCTCATGGTCAACTCTATGTCGCTATTTCTCGAGTGAAGAGCAAAGATGGTTTAAGAATTTTGGTATCTGGCGAGGAAAATGATGATTCTACTTTAACTCAAAATGTCGTATTTAAAGAAATATTTGATAAGATTTTATAATTTATTTTGTTTTGTTTTTATATTAATATTATTTTATGTTGTGGTTATTTTTTGTAATGATACTGCTTTATTGTATAAAATATAAAGATAAATTAGAATGTTAACTTATTTTATAAGATTCAGTTTATTCAAATACATTTTAACAAATTATTTTTCTATTTACTATATTGTATATTTACGAAAATATCTTTAAAAGATTTTTTAATTGGTAAAATATTTTTTCTTAATATACTCTTCAATAATTTTTTATTTATTAAATTTTAATTTTACCAAAATTTCTTTAATAAAAATTATATTTTACTATTAATTTCCTAATATCAATGCACATTTTTAGCATTAAATAAAAAATGCTTACCAATATTAATATGTATAACAATTAATAATAATAATTAATAAATAATTAACAAAACAAATTCCTTAAAATCAATAACCCATTAATTCTAAAATTCTAAATTCACTCTCACCTCCACATCAGAGAAAAGAGAGCAGCAACTCTCCACCAATTATTACCGTTTTAATTTTGATTCTCTATCCGTTTTATTTTTCATTTATACTTTTGTGGTAAATTGCTAACAGAGAATTAAAAAACATTTTAGAATGTTATAGTATAAGGGTAAAAAACCCTAATAAGCCAAGTCAAGAATCCTGTAATGTAAATACGCCAAAGCGAAAATCGTTTCAGCAATAAGCCAAACACTATTTTAATGTAATTCGAACCAGGGTGGTTCGAACTACAATCCTTAATAAATCGAACCAGGGTGGTTCGAATTAGGGTGAGAGAAACGTTGAACGTAATTCGAACCAAGGTGGTTCGAACTCAAAATCAACGTAATTCGAACTGGGGTAGTTCGAATTATGCATTCGAAATCAACCCATATAATTCGAACCAACCTGGTTCGAATTACCCTTGAAGTGGCTCCTTAGTAATTCGAACCAACCTGGTTCGAATTACTCGTGATTTGGCTATATAAGGAGTTCGAATCAGCCTCATTCGAACCATTCTTCCTTTGCCCTACCCCACCAAATCCCAGAGAAAACGACCCAGATTCTCTCCGACGAAGACCTGAACGGAATACTCTGCTGATGGGGGATGATCCGGCACGGTTATATCGCTTGGACGGAGTTGCTCATATAGCCGGGGTCATCAACGACGAGGTTAGTACAGAAATAACTTCGTGCTAGTGGTATATGTGACTTAGTGGTTTTGCATGCGAGTTAGATGGTGGTTTATGTAGGAGATTTATGTTAGTGGTTTATGTTAGTGGTTTAAGTTAGTGGTTTACGTTAGTGGTTTATGTTAGTGGTTTATGTTAGTGGTTTATGTTAGTGGTTTATGTTAGTGGTTTAAGTTAGTGGTTTTTGTTAGTTGTTTATGTAAGTGGTTTATGTCAGTGGTTTTATGTTAGTGGTTCTACTTAAGCTGTTCTATGTTAGCGGTTTAGTTGTGCGGTCTATTGGTTTGTTTTGCATGTGGTTCTTGTTGATGTATTTTGATGCGGTTTTACTTAGTATAATGTTTTGTTGATAATTTATCGTGTTAGTGGTGTTTGTCGTTGTTTATTAAGCTGGTTCTAACATTGCGGTGCATTTCATGCGCAGCCTCAGTGATGCATCAGGAGCATGCGGCGGCAGCAGGGCATGCGACTGGATGACAGATACGTTCCGTACTTGCAGATGGCCGGTCTATACCATCTTGCAAGGCTGAACGATAGATGGTTCCAGTTAGACGAGGCCCTTGTCAGTGCATTCGTCGAGCGATGGCGTCCGGAAACGCACACGTTTCATATGCCGTTCGGAGAGTGCACGATCACACTCCAGGACGTGGCATACCAGTTAGGTTTGCCAGTGGACGGGCGTTACGTTAGCGGCTGCCTATCAGAGTTCCATATATACATCCAGGGTGGGCGTCCAACCTGGGAGTGGTTCCAAGAGTTGCTTGGAGTGATACCTCCTCCTAGCCAGGTTCAGAAGTACGCAGTGAACTGCAGCTGGTTTCAGGAGACTTTTGGTGAGTGCCCCGAGGGAGCCGATGACGAGACTGTGCGCCGATATGCCCGTGCGTACATCATGATGTTGTTGGGCACACAGCTGTTTGCGGACAAGTCCGGCAACCGCATTCACATCAGATGGCTTCCGTACGTAGCTAAGCTGGAGGAGATGGGTACCTACAGCTGGGGTTCTGCAGCACTGGCATGGTTGTACCGGTGCATGTGCCGAGTGGCGAACAGACATGTTGTCAAGCTAGCGGGCCCACTTCAGCTACTTCAGTCATGGATCTTCTGGCGATTTCCTCAGTTCAGGCCTGAGAGGTATGAGACGTTCGGTTGGCCATTGGCCTCGAGGTACTCCACTAAGTCATCTCTATTTCAATTTAATATACATAATCCATGTTTATTAATAATGTATTACATACTTTAAACACACATTTAAGTAGCCGTAACACATGTGTATGATGCAGGTGGTCAGGTTACAACCCTTCCAGGAGCGAGAAGGGTCCTAGAGTGCAGATGTGGAGGCTCAGGATAGACCGGTTACAGGACAGGGAGATCAGTATGCTACCTAATAAATTTCTTTTTTTAACCACACTATACGAGTTGGGTCCATGACTTGCCCTGACAATGGAGAGTTCTTCGTGCAGTTTATCTGGATGCCGTACAGCAGCCCCGACGTACTTCAGGTTGTGCATCCAGAGGTTTTGGAGCCTCGGCATATGGCGTTGTGGCGGTCTGTGACGTCGCTGATCTACTTTGCCATCATAGAGTGGCATCAGATAGATAGGGTTCTTCCGCAGTTCGGAGGGGTGCAGCCCCGTCCGAATCCCGCCCTGAACATCGACTTTCTGATGTCGAAGGACGGCAGAGGTGGGGATCGATGGTTCCCGTACCATTTGCAGAAGTGGCATCTATATTGGGACGACCGTGCGGAGACCGTGCTGAGGTTCGATGTTGTTGCCGACCCTGGACCGTCGCATGAGTTCCTCGAGTGGTGGAGTCAGCATGGAAAGAGGTTCTTGTCTCCAGATATGCAGTTGGGGGATCCGAGAGTCGTGCCTATTCCAGTTGAGGCCTCACAGCGGGGTCCTGGGCGAGTTCCTGACATGGATCGTCCTGAGGACGTGCCGGACAGATGGCGGGTTGAGAGGAGATCTCGTGTCGGGACACGACGGAGCCAGCGTGACTGGAACTGGCTTGAGCATGCTATGGACGATCATGACGATGCGAGTCCTGCTGGAGGCGGACGACGAGGCCAGCGAGGGAGACGGAGAGGGCGTGGTGCGGCGGAGCACCCTGGTCGTGACCATGACGACGATGACGACGATCAGCATGGGCCCGTGGGCGGGGATGGTGCAGGGGCGGTAGCAGTTGCTGGTGTTAGTACCCACGATGGCGGATATGGAGGTGAGTGGTATGGGTCAGGTATGGGTGACGGGGCTGACCCTGGTGACGTTCGACTAGGGTCGGGGCCTCTTGGAGATTACTTCATTGGTGTACCTGCCTATGACCAGCCTCAGCAGGAGGGTACCCCATGGGTTATTCTGGGATCACAATGGTCAGACTTCCTTGCCTCGGATACGCTTGATGCGGACTTCGGAGGTCAGCAGTTTTTAGAGGAGATTACCACCATCATGCAGGAGGACATGTCGGCCCGGAGACGTGGTCAGACCTCCGGCACGCAGGCTCCTCTAGATGTCGATCTGAACGAGCCTCCTACGACATCTGTTGCCGACCATTTCGGTTTGGGAGGTACCCCACCCTCCGCCTACACTGCTGCATCACATTCAGTTGCCGGGCCGTCTGTGGCACCCATCCATTCTACGCCACCTGCACAGCCTGCCCCGGATGAGGAGGTGGATGAGATCGAGGACGAGGAGCCGCTTATCCGCAGAGGTCATAGGACACGGGTACCCCGTCGTTGCTTTATGAGCTCGCATCTGTTTAGATGATTCATGATTCATGTATGCTGGCCATGATTACTTTTGTTGTTATTTTAGCCATTTTCACTTTTGTTGTTATCTTAGCCATTTTCACTTTTGTTGTTTGTTCATGTTGTTGTACTTTGCAAACGAGGTGTTTAATGGTTATATCGTTGAATATCAGATTCATTCGTAGTACGCCACAATGTAATATTTTGATTTACTTATTAAAAATTACATTCACCAGACTTGTAGAAAGACTCAAAGCGAAACATAACATATTCATTAGTTAACGCACAGTGGGCATAGTACAACACACAAAACTCAATGATTTACATGAGTGCTTAGCTAAAACATCGAAACTCGAAACTTAAAAAAATAAGTACCAAGACTAAGAACATGGCTACTAATGGCTTCCTGTGTGAGACGATCCAGCTAGCTGTGGGCAACTCCGGCATGTGTGTCCGGGTTGGCGACAGAGGCCACACCTCTTTGGCCGGTTCTGATCTGCCTCGTCCATATTCGTCCGTATCCTAGTGGACCTCGGACGACCCTCTCTCGCGCGCCTCTTGTTAGGGTCCGGTATCACAGTGGGCCCGTCGTATGGTGGCCAAAAACTCTCCGGGATCAGAGGTGTGAATCCAATCCGATACACACTGAATACCGAACTAATCCGATAGACGTTGTGAACATAAGAGGTCCAGGTCACCCGTGAGTAGGCACAACATGCAAGTGCGTGCTGACACGGGAAATGAAGTGCCTGGAAGTACCCGCAATCACATGTCTGAGAGGCAAGCGATACTCTGTAGCTACCCAATGAGAAAGAGTCCGTCGGAGTGGTCTCTGCTACGGTGAACTCGGAGTTATCCCGGTCATACAAAGTCACCGTGAAGCACCTGGCCGTCTTCAAGTTGGCCTCAATACACTTCACCAAGTGTTGGCTGAATTGTTGTCCGGTTCCCATCTGGGCCTCAGCCTCTCTCCCCTTGCGAACAAAGAGTTCCGCAAGCCTTCCATATGTTGCCTTCACCAGAGAGCATATAGGGAGGTTTCTGACACCCTTCAGGATTGAGTTCACACACTCGGAGATATTCGTCGTCATGTGACCGAATCTCCGTCCCTCATCACGATGCTGAGTCCACAAGGAATAATCAATCCGGTTTGCCCACTCACACATCGCCGGGTCTTCAGAACGCAGAATATCAAACCAGTAATCAAACTCAACCTCGGTCTTGGCATACGCCGCATTCACTAGAAGCCTTCGTGCGTCTTTTCCCTTGAAGGTTAGGGCAAAATTAGCCGCTACGTGTCGAATGCAGAATGCACGGTATGCAGATGGAGGTAACCAACCTCCGTCAGGAGCCTCAAGCGCAGGCTTGATGCCGTTATGCCTGTCGGATATAACCAGCAGACCTGGCTGCGGTGTCACGTGCTGTCGAAGGTGGGAGAGAAAGAATGACCAAGACTCTGCATTCTCACCCTCTACTAGTGCGAATGCAACAGGTAGAATGTTAGAGTTCCCATCCTGTGCAATCGCGATGAGCAAAGTACCCCCGTACTTCCCATACAGATGGGTGCCGTCAATGCTAACTAGCGGCTTGCAATGACGAAATGCCTCGATGAGCGGTGGAAACGTCCAGAAAAGTCTGTGAAAAAAAGCTTGAGACTCGTCTACTTGTCCACCAACTCGAACGGGGCTCGTCCGTAGGATTGCAACAGTACCGGGCATCGTCAACTGGACTCCCAACACCCACCTGGGGAGCTCGTTGTATGACTCATCCCAGTCACCGTAGATAAGGGCAATAGCCTTCTGCTTCGCCATCCAGACCCTCCTGTAAGTCGGCCTAAACCCAAAGTGTGCTGCCGTGGCACTTAGGAGCACCTTGATGCTGACGGATGCATCAGCCCTAACCATTGGCATAATGAACACCGAAATCACATGATAATCCAAGCTCCTGTGGTCACTCGAGATGGAGGTCGCAAGACAAATGTGAGGTCCATTGTACCGTTTGACCTCCCAAATGCCCTTGCGCTGCCTGAGACTCAGTCGAATCAACCATGTGCACCCATTCCCAAACTCAGAACACTTGCCCACATAACGGCGATGATCAGACTCCACTACCTTGTACTGTACCCCTCGCCGGATGCTGTAAGTCTTCACTCTTAACAGGGCCTCATCTTTATCCTGAAATTGCTGACCAACCTGGAACTCTGTCAGACCAGCAGTCCCTTCCGCATCTCTAGCTCCGAATCCAACGGAGTGCCCTGAAACACCCTCCTGCCTCATGGCGTCCAGGTCCAAAGAGGAAAAATGTGGTGGATACTGCTATGTGCCAGAACTAGAACCACCGACCGCCAATGCAGTCTCAGTCGCTCCGACCTCGTTGCCACTGTCATCCTCAATCATATCCGGCTCGACGTCGTCCTCCTCTGCATCACCCAACAATCCATCTCCGACGCCAACCGGTGGAACTCCCTGTAAAGCGTTCGGCAGAATATCAAATGATCCTACCACGTCGCCTACTTCGTCATTGAGATCAACAGTAAAAGACGGGGAGGCGACAGGTTGGACCGCTGGCTCGTACACAGGGACGGACGAAGAAGCAACGGCAGGCCTGGAACTGGAACCGGCTGCCGTGGCTACAGTGGTGGTATTCCTGTTCGAACCTCCTGAGCTGGATACCACATCAACCAGCTTTGCCAATAATTCTGGTGTCTTCACCTCTGGAAACTGCCTCCGACAAAGAAACATGACTTGCAGGTCCTCATCACTACCAATCGTGAAACAATCATACTTCACGGTATCCTGCAGGACCGTGACTGGAATGCGATAGAAAAACTTCTTAACCCGCTTCGCACCTTCCAGACTAAGTTTCATCAGCACAGATCTAACAAGGTCATCATACCTTGTCGTTGGATTCACGACAATACAGAGAAGATCCTTATCTGTGAACTTCAAACCGGAACGAGTTTTCCTCTTAATGGATCCTCTGTGGTGAACCAAAACAACAAAACTCTCCTCACTAGCCATCTTACACCCTCTAATGAGAGCAACTCACGTTTACAACCCTATATATACTGCTCTGTATACCACTAAATCGAACAATGGTGGTTCGAATTAGGAGTTGTGTAATTCGAACCAGCTTGGTTCGAATTACTTGACGCAGCATCTCTCCCTATAATTCGAACCAGCCTGGTTCGAATTATATGAAGCAGCTTCTCTCTCTGTAATTCGAACCAGCTTGGTTCGATTTACTTGAACCATCTTCTCTCTCTGTAATTCGAACTGAATTGGTTCGAATTATTAACGAATGGAGTTCGAACCACCTTGGTTCGAATTACATAAAAATATGGTCTGGCTTATTGCTGAAACGATTTTCGCTTTGGCGTATTTACGTTACATGATTCTTGACTTGGCTTATTAGGATTTTTTATCGATAGTATAATGTATTTACAATAAAAAAAAGATAATTATAAAAAATACCAAATTAATAGATTACATGCTTACATATAATCTTTTCGCACTTTTTAAATTTGACCAAATTAAAAAAGTTAAATAATTTTTGAATTTTTGAAAAAAATTCATGAAATGTATATTATTAAATTTATACTTTACTTTTCTCATTTTTTTTATTTTTTTTATCTTTTTTCTTCTTCTTTTTTTTTATAATTTTTTATTTTTTTTATTCGGTCTCTATTTTGTTTAATATATCTTTCACTCATTATTTTTTAATATGTATGCATTTTGTTATATATATATATTTGGTTATTTATAAATGCATAAAATAACATGCGCGTTCTATTTTAACTAATTGTATTTATTTATTCTAATTAAAATATCAAATTATTTATTTTTCATATCATGTATGTATCCACTAGTAATAGTATAATACCTATTAGCCTAGTAGATTTTTGTTAAAAAAGATTAACATTCAATATTGATATCTAACAAACACACGCTAGAGAATATATATATATTACATTTTCTTATTATGATGATTCACATTTTGTTTAGGGCTGCACATGGATCGGATTGGATATAGCCTAAAATTCTAACCGATCCGCACTGCACTCATCGGATCGGATCAGATACGATATCTGCAATTTTTTAGGCTGGATCCGATCCGATCCGATCCGATCCGATCCGATCCGATCCGCATACTTGCGGATCGGATCGGATCGGATATCGGGTATATCCGCATAATTCAAAAGAAACTATTTTAAAATTCTATTTGGCTGTTTTTACAAAAAAATATCCATAAAATTTATTTTTTTATCTGTTTAAGTCTATTTACTCATAAAATATTATCAATAATAGTTCTCTTGAATAACAAAAATAAAATAATAACACAAGATTTAAGTTTAATTATTCTAAGTTGAAGTACAACATAAAAAATTAAAAACAAAATATCATAAAATTCATAAAATAACACACTAAAATTCATATAACATTAGGGTTTACTTTCTTAGACTATGCTATTTATATGTGATGTGCGGATATGCGGATTTGCGGATCGGATCCGCGGATATCACTGCCGAATCCGCAATCCGATCCGACCATAGTGCGGATCAGACCCGATCCGATCCGATAACTCTGCAGATCGGATAATATCCACAAAATTCGGATCGGATGCGGATAATTACCGCGGATATGCGGATATTATCCGATCCATGTGCAGCCCTAATTTTGTTAATTTAAATTTTGTATTATCATTTGATATTTTGTTATTATAAATTTATGAATATTTTTTCTTACAAAAATGTTATTTATAATTTATATGTACCTAATAAAATTTTATATTTTAGATTTTTGTTATTCTATTTAGGTGAAAAAAAATAGAGAGATTAAAATTAATGAATCAGATTCTCAATTGATCTATCCTAAAAAAAGTTCTAAAATTATTGAAGATATGACTTGAATCTAATCTTTTTTGTTATTACATACTCTTCTTGTCATTAAATTAGGTCATTTTTTATTGTTTTATATACTAATTATTAATTATATAATAAAAATATACAATAATTTTATTAATATTATTTTAATTTTATATTTACTTATTTAAATTAATTATATTTTTATTAATTACAATATTATTAAATTTTTTTATGATTATATGATATTTATTAAATATTATTTTTAATAAAAATAATATAATAAATATAAACTAATTAGTTATTATTAAAATAAAAAATAGTTATTTTGGTATAAAAATAAAATTAAAAAATTTTTATTATAAAAAAAATATTATAATTTTATATACTTATTTAATAATAATTAAATTACAACTTTTTTTCTTTATCAAAGATATGAAACTCGAACCCACAACCTCTTAATTGAATATGGAAAGACTATACCTTTTAAGCTATTACTTATTGGCTAACTAACTAACTAACTAACTAAACTATAACTTATTAATTATAATTGTTAAAATTTAATTATTTTTAAAATATTAATAAAAATATTTATTTTAAATTTTAATTTTTAAGTTTTTAATTATTTTATATTTTTTATTTATATAAAATTAATTCTATCGATTCAATTAATAATTTATTAATTAAATTAAATTAATACACCAATAATATGCCGGATTTGATTATCGTTCGGTTCTTACCACTATGTTCCTGTTTGACTAGAGGCGGTACACATGAATTACTCTTTTCTCTCTCTCTTCCCGTGAACTAATAGCAATAGCAATATCAATAGCAAAAGCAGCCAGACCAGCTACATTGCATTTGCCTTTTTCTCTCTTCCAAACTCGAAACTCGAAACTTGAACTTTTTCCCTTTCACTCCACACACACACACACAATCACAATATTCCCTTTCTTGTGAGGTCATTAATTAATAATTAATATTTAATGAAACTGTGAAAGTTTAGCTTCAGCATGTCGAAGAAGGTGGGGGTGGTAGGGGACGCCAAGGCTGCGGCGGAGTTAGCAATCAACGCAATTGGCCTGGGTTACGACCTCGCCGCCGATCTCAAGCTAAAGTCCTGCAAGACCAGGCTGGTCCCTATCGACCACCACTCCCTCCGCACCGTCGACCTCCCCGGCCGCATCACCATCCTCAATGTCCCCAAATCCATAAATTGCGACAAAGGCGAACGCACCAGATTGTGCTCCGATGTACTCTCTTTTCAGCAGGTTTACGGTTTCCCTTTCCCCTTAAATTCACGTCTTTTCATTTTTTTCCCTCTCCCAAAGTCAAAGCTTTTTCATTTTTGGAGCTAGCAACGGAGTTTCTTCTTCTGTACTTCAACTTGAAAGTTTGCTATCATTATTATTAAATACAAAGTAGATTATTCTTGCTGGATATTTTATTTTAATTTGACTTGACTATTCATATTTATTAGGGTTTTGCTAACTATGGTCTTAACGCACTTTTGAATAATTCAAGAAAAGGGACATGGAGCCTTAACTTCTTTTCTTTTTACTCATATAAAACTTTATTAAGATGGTTGAATCAAATATTTTGCTTGCTGAGTAGTATAATTTTTATTTTACTGACTTGTTTTATTATCCTAACACAACTTATTATTATTATTATTGAAGGTGGATGATTATAATTGTTGTTTTGTCTGACAATTTAGCATGGCTTGTTTGTTTGTTTTACTACCGTTTGTATAGATGTCAGAGCAGTTTAACCAGGAGTTGTCACTGTCTGGAAAGATTCCAACAGGGCACTTCAATGCTGCATTCGAGTTCACAGGAGCATGGCAGAAAGATGCTGCTAACACCAAAAGTCTTGCATTCGACGGCGTCTCCATCGCCCTCTACAACTTTGCACTTGAGAAAACTCAGGTGGTGCTTGGTGATTTTGTCAAGCAAGCTGTTCCTTCTTCTTGGGATCCTGCTGCATTGGCAAAGTACTTTCACCTGTCACACCTTCTTGCTTCATTTCCTTACATACATTTATATCTTATGCTAGTAATTAAATATGGCATTTATATCTAAATATATATTGTAGGTTCAGATTATGTAGATGATCTTTTGTCTTATCATTTTAGGTTTATTAACGAATTTGGGACCCATGTAATAGTCGGGGTGAAAATAGGAGGAACTGATATAATCTATGCAAAGCAGCAGTACTCATCTTCTCTACAACCTGCTGAAGTGCAGAAAACATTGAGGGAGATGGCAGACAAACTCTTCGTAGAGCAAGCTGGATTGAATAAGGTTTGGATGTTGCTTTCCAATTCAAATTTCATTCCTTTTCCCCACTTGAAATCCACTTATTAGCCATATGCAGCCAGCAAGCATAACTTGTAACTGTGTCTTCTCCTGCCAGTTTGATGATGGGCTTGGTTTCGACATTCCATCTGCGTCATATTCTGAATCACAGGTGAGTATATTTTTCTTTGAGAACTGAATTTTATGCCTGGTTAGGATCCTTATTGTCAATTGTATTGGCTTTGGCTCTGATAACCTCGGCCTAATTCCTTTTTCCTGTTTCTTGCAATTTAATTACTGCGTAACATGAAGACAGTTGATGGGCTAGTTTGTTATTCTTTGGTTTATTACTTTGATTCTTTTGTTTAATGGAGATTGTATTGTGTTTGAATATAAAATTCCAAACCTTTGTGATTGACACTATAATTTCATGTCCATTACTGAGATCTGCATTTAAACAGCTGAATATTGATGGTGGACAAGTGTATATTTTGTTGCATTATTGATAGAATTAAGTTTCCATTCTAGCCAAGAATGTCATCAAATTGATATATTTTTCAATAGCATCTTTTTACTGCCACAACCCAAAATCAAATGAATAAATAAAACAAAAGGAAACACAACAACTTATATTCTTACTCTTCCTTCCCTTTTACTATATTTTAGGTGCAGGATACCAAGTTCATGTGCAAGAGGAAAGGTGGAAGTCGCAAAAAATTTCTCTCCCATAATGAATGGTGCCAAACTGTTTGGTCCCAACCTGATGTAATATCAATGTCATTCATACCAATTACATCACTACTTAGCGGAATAAACGGGAGTGGATATTTAACTCATGCAATAAATCTCTATCTACGATGTAAGCAACTAAGCATGGCTTCTTTAGCCATCTACTTATTTACATTTTGACTCAAAACATATGGAATCTTCTAAATATTATGGCAGCAATTTTATAATCTTGTGTTTGTGACATTATAAGTGTAGTTAAAGAGGAGGCGGGGTTTTTGGCATTATTCCCAATGTTTGATGTCTATGAAATTAATTCAATATATGCAATAATTGTGATTATTGATCCTTGAATATGTAAGTGTATAACCATGGATTGTGACCTGTGACCACAGATAAACCACAGATTGATGAACTGCATCAGTTTTTGGAGTTCCAGCTTCCAAGGCAATGGGCTCCTGTATTTGGTGAACTAGCCCTTGGTCCTGAAAGAAAGCCACGGAATAGTGCATCACTGCAGTTCAGTTTCATGGGTCCGAAGCTTTATGTTAACACAACACCGGTAATGCTGCTTGTTTCACATTGAACATTTTCCCATGAATCCAAATGGTTTCTTGTTTCTTTTGTTCTTTGACTAGTATTAGTTGTCTTGAGTACCTGTGGACAGCCATGTTAATACCTTCCCCATATGTTTAGCTTTCTTTTATTGTTAAAGAAAATTGGAGAATTTAGGAGCAGAATTATTGACCATTCACTTAAAATTGTTTGTCATACTGTATTGTTGATCAATATACTTGTAATAGCGAAGGGTCTTTTGTTTCTTTAGATGGTCCGGGAAATGGTTTGATTTAGATGGACTTTGAACTACTTACAGGTTGATGTGGGAAAGAAGCCTGTGACAGGCCTTCGGTTGTATTTGGAAGGAAAGAGAAGCAACTGTTTGGCAATCCATTTACAGCATCTCTCATCGATGCCCAAGACCTTCCAACTTGAAGATGAGCCCAACGGGAATGTATCCGATGTGTCCTTGGAAGAACGCAAATACTATGAGAAGGTCCAGTGGAAGAGTTTCTCCCATGTCTGCACAGTCCCTGTTCAGTCTGAAGATGACACCTCAATTGTGACTGGCGCACATTTCGAAGTTGGAGAAGCTGGTCTGAAAAGTGTTCTGTTCCTAAGACTTCATTTCTCCAAAGTTGTTAATGCAACCCAAGTGAAAGCACCTCAGTGGGATGATCCTCCTGGCTTCACTCAGAAATCCGGAATAATTTCAACTTTGATCAGTACTCACTTCTCAGGTCCTCAAAAACCACCGCCGCCACGACCATCGGACGTAAACATCAACTCTGCTTTGTACCCTGCAGGACCTCCGGTGCCCACTCAGACACCAAAACTTCTGAGGTTTGTTGATACAACAGAAATGACAAGAGGACCACAAGACTTGCCTGGGTATTGGGTTGTCTCCGGTGCAAGGCTTGTGGTAGATAAGGGTAAAATATCTCTGAAAGTGAGGTATTCTCTTTTAACGGCCATTTTACCTGATGAAGAGGTGGCAGGTTATTGAAAAATATCAAATGGGGTTTGTATATATAATGCATGATTCTTTTCCATTGTACATTTGCCTCCATTCATTATAGGTTACTTACTAGTTGATCGTGTTACCATTATTTGTGTATACCTACACTTTTGGGGGAATCCTTGTAGTTTTTGAGAGAAGCTTGTGTAGTGATGAACTGATGATGCCTGAATGTTTTGAGTGTATTTCTTTTGTGTTGGTGACCGTGGCTTCTTCAAGTAATGGTTCCAGTTTTATCAATAACTTAGAACAATGGAAGGATATTTAATTCTTATTTTAATTCTTTTGCAAGGTTATTGGGTGCTTTATTTCTTAAGGTTTTTTCATATACCATTCTAAGCTTTATTAGGTAATTAGACGGGTAAACGTTGACTATGTATTTAGACGAGTGTTTGATAAGGCTGCATTTGGTTAGTGTCTTTGAGACACATACACTAAGATATATGAACATAAAGATATACTTTTGTAATGTGTTTGGTAATAAATTAATAATATGTAAAATACATATGAATAAATTAAATGTTAATTTTATTCTTTTTAATATATTTTATCACTGTCACAGTTAGTCAAGAATAAAAATTAGTAATTTTAAAAATAATTAAGAATAAAAAAATTAAATTGCGTTTTATGTATTGTCTCTTGTTACGGCTTGGCCCAAACTTCACACTGGCCGACCCGACCCACAGGCCACCCGACCCAAACGGTCGGGTGAGCGTTGTTCCACTACCGATCCGGACACATGTCCTTGACAGCTCTCCACTACAGCTGTATGAGGAAACTTCGAGGAAGGTGGGTCTGCTCCTTCGGGACCCACTTCTAACATGATATATATGGGGAGGGTCTTACCCCCTCCCCCAAGGTACGTCACATACCATTCTCTCACTTTTCGCCTGCACACTTGACTGACTAGAGTGTCGGAGTGTCTTTGCAGGTGACACTCCCCTTCTCCACACGAAGAGCTCGGGACGTTGGCTGCACCCCCTTCAACCCAGCGACCCGGGACCAGGCGATTCCCCCTCTCACCAACCGAAGTACCAACCCGAACTGTCCGGTACCCGACCTACCGTACATTGGCGCCGTCTGTGGGGACGCCTGAATGGACGTTGTACTGGGCCCAAGAGGAACAGCCCGCGAGGCCGAGCGCAGAGGGGAAGCCTCCGTGGCTTCCTCCCGGGAGCGCACGAGGTCCCCTCCACGACGAACCGAGCTGTCTTCACGATCTCAAGAAAGACGCCCCTTTGGGAGAACAGGCGACAACAGCGCCATGATAATGCAGGAACTGCGTCACAGGATGCAGAACCTGGAGCACCAGCCGGTAGATCAGGAACATCGTCAACGAACTCCCGGTCCCCTCCGAGAAGTCACTCCCGGCGGACGCCAAGCCCACGATCTGAACCCGAGAGTGCCCGGGAGGAAGGACGTCCAAGAAGACGCCGCGACCCCATCATATACACCAGGCGAGAAAGGAGACGCGACCGGGAAGACGGGCGACGGGAAGACGGCGAGGGAAGACCAAGGAGAGCGCAGAGACCTGTGATAATGGGCGCAACCCTATTTCACCGTTCCATCCTCGAGTTCCGGCTGCAAAAGCACTTTGACAAGCCGACGGACATGAGGTACGACGGAACACAAGACCCACAGGAACATCTTACCGCCTTCGAAGCCAGAATGAACCTAGAAGGAGTGGGTGACGAGGTAAGGTGCCGCACTTTTCCGGTCACTCTCGCGGGACCTGCAATACGGTGGTTTAATAGCCTCCCGCACGGGTCGGTGGCCAGGTTTTCAGATATTAGCCACGCCTTCCTAGCCTAATTTACTACCAGAATCGCAAAGGAAAAACACCCGATCAATCTGCTCCGGGTGACGCAGAGGTCCGGCGAGCCGACCAGAAAATACCTAGACCGGTTCAACGATGAATGCTTGGAGATCGACGGGCTAACTGATTCGGTAGCTAGTCTGTGTCTGACGAATGGACTCCTGAATGAGGACTTCTGAAAGCATCTCACCACGAAGCCGGTATGGACGATGCAGGAGATCCAAAGCGTAGCCAGGGAATATATCAACGATGAAGAAGTTTGTCAAGTCGTGGCTGCCAACAAGCGGCAGCCCTCCTACAATCAACCTAGGCAACACGGCGGCAGAGATAGACAAAAGGAGCACGCCAGAGACAGCGGCCCGGGCAAGACGCCCAGGCCGTTCCCTCGAGTCGAGAAGTTCACCAATTACACCCCCCTCACCGTCCCCATCATAGAAGTTTATCAGCAGATAGCCGAGAAGGGAATTTTGTCGAAGCCCCGACCTCTGAAGGACCAAACCGGGGGGAACAAGAGCCTCTATTGCGATTATCATAAGGGCTATGGACATAAGACACATGACTGTTTCGACCTCAAGGATGCGCTAGAACAAGCGATCCGGGACGGAAAACTGGCCGAATTCTCCCATCTCATCAGGGAGCCGAGAAGACGATATCGCGATCGCGAGGGAGAGGACAAGACCCGCGCGGTAAAGCAACGTCACGACCAGGACGACAACGAACAAGGCCTCACCATAGTGAACGTTGTAACAGCAAGAGACGCGCTCCCAAGGTCGAAGTCGGCACACAAGAAAGACGCCAAAGTCCTGGCGGTTTCCTCATCTTCCGTGCAAAGCCCCAAGAGGTCGAGGTCTCCACCCATCTCATTCGGTCCGGAGGACCAGTGGTTTGACGAGGTCGCGGAAAGCCCCCCATGGTCGTCACGGCCAGAGTGGGAACCGGCCTCATCAAGCGCATCCTCATAGACACCGGGGCTGACTCGAATATCACGTTCCGTAATGTGTTCAATAATTTGGGTCTGCGGGATGCCGACCTAAAGACCCACCAGCATGGTGTTGTAGGATTAGGTGACCACTTCATCAAGCCAGATGGGATAATCTCTCTGCCGATATCAGTAGGACTAGGACGGGGGCGAAGGTCGGTAATGGCTGAGTTCGTGGTTCTGCGAGACTCCACAGCCTACAACGTCATCCTAGGGAGGAAGACCATCAACGATCTCGGGGCAGTGATCAGTACGAAGATGCTGGTAATGAAGTTCGTGACTGATGACAGATCCGTGGGATCCATAAAAGGAGATTTGGAAACGGCAGTTGCCTGCGACAATACCAATCTCTCCTTAAGGAAGAAGTCCAAGGAAGCATCGGGAGTGTTCCTTGCCGACCTAGACGCTAGAGTCGAAGACAAGCCCAGACCCGAGCCGGAAGGGAACTTAGAGAAATTCAGAGTCGGCGACACAGAGGAGAAGTTCACCTTCGTGAACAGAAACCTACCACACGACCTGAAGGAACCCCTAATGGAAATGATCAGGGCTAACAGCGACCTGTTTGCTTAGATGCCAACCGACATGCCGGGGATAGACCCCCAACTCATGTCACACCACTTGGTCGTCAAGGCGGAGGCCAAATCAATGGCTCAGAGGAGAAGAAAGATGTCACAAGAAAGAGCGAAGGAGGTGGCCAGGCAGACGACCAGCCTCCTCGAGGCGGGATTTATTCGAGAACTCGACTACTCGACATGGTTGTCGAATGTAGTTCTAGTGAAAAAGCACAATGGAAAATGGAGGATGTGTGTGAATTACTCCGATCTCAACAAAGCATGTCACAAGGACTGCTACCCCCTACCCAACATTGATTCCCTGGTCGACGCAGCGGCGGGATATCTGTACCTGAGCTTTATGGATGCTTATTCTGGCTACAATCAGATATCGATGCACCGATCTGACGAAGAGAAAACAGCGTTCATAACGCCGGGAGGGATATATTACTACAAGGTAATGCCGTTCGGCCTGAAGAACGCCGGGGCCACGTACCAAAGGCTAATGAACAAGATATTCAGTGATCTCATAGGCAAAACGGTGGAGGTGTATGTGGATGATATCCTTGCAAAGACCACACGGCCTGAGGACCTCATAAGCGACCTGGAAAATGTATTCGCTTCCCTCCGGCAACACAGCATGAGGCTCAACCTACTCAAGTGTGCCTTTGCCATGGAAGCAGGAAAGTTCCTAGGGTTTATGATAACCCAAAGAGGGGTGGAGGCCAACCCTAAAAAGTGTCAAGCAATACTCCAAATGAAGAGTCCGGACTGTGTCAAGGATGTTCAGAGATTGTCAGGAAGACTCACCGCCCTATCCCGTTTCCTCGGAGCATCGGCTGCTAGGGCACTATAATTTTTCAACCTTATGAAAAAGGGGATAGCGTTTGAATGGACCCCGGCGTGTTAGGAAGCATTTAAGCATTTCAAAGAGATCCTCGCAACACCACCTGTCCTCGGGAAGCCCAAGATCGGAGAACTGCTCTACCTGTATCTAGCCATAACAGACGAAGCGATGGCAGCGGTTTTGGTACGGGAGGAAGGGAAGGTTCAGCAACCAATCTACTTCGTGAGTAAAGCACTGTAAGGGGCAGAGTTGAGATACAAAAAATTAGAGAAGTTGGCACTTGCACTCCTAACCTCTTCCCGTAGATTACGACAGTACTTCCAAGGTCATCAGGTAGTCGTGAGGACGGATCAGGGAATCCGCCAGATACTCCAGAAATCCGACCTGACGGGAAGAATGATGACTTGGGCCATCGAGTTGTCCCAATACGACTTGCAATACGAGCCCAGGCATGCGATTAAGGCACATGCCATGGCCGATTTCTTGGTAGAGGTAACGGGGGACCCAGCCGAGGCAACGGGCATACGGTGGAGGCTCCACGTAGATGGGGCCTCCAACCAGACGTCTGGAGGTGCCGAAATCATCCTAGAGAGTCCCGCTGGAGTCATATATGAACAATCGATCAAGTTTGAATTCCCAGTATCAAACAATCAGGCAGAGTATGAGGCCCTTCTGGGCGGCTTAATCTTAGCTCGGGAAGTCGGCACCACCAGGCTAGAAGTATGCAACGACTCACAGGTCGTCACTTCACAAGTCAATGGGACCGACCAGGCTAGAGACTCCCTATTACAGAAGTATCTAGAGAGGGTCAAAGAGTTAAGCAAACAATTTGAGGAGGTCGAGATCCAACACGTTCCGAGAGAAAGGAACACACGGGCGGACCTCTTGTCCAAGTTAGCAAGCACAAAACCAGCGGTGGGCAACCGGTCTCTGATCCAGGTCTTGGTAAAGGAACCAGCAGTCACCCTCCATTTGATGAAGATAAGCCCCTCCTGGATGGACCCGATAATCGACTTCTTAGAAAACGGCAAGCTCCTTGACGACTAGAAGGCGGCCAAAGTGTTGAGAAGGGAGGCGGCCAAATACGTGACCATACAGGGACATCTGTTTAGAAAGAGACTCAGTCAACCCCTGTTGAAGTGCCTACACCCTGACCAAACGGACTATGTGCTTAGAGAGGTCCACGAGGGGTGCTGCGGACATCACATCGGTGGCAAAGCCCTAGCAAGAAAGCTCGTCAGAGCCGGTTATTACTGGCCATCAATGATGAGGGACTCCAAAGAATTCGTAAGGAAATGCGTCAAGTGCCAGGAAAACGCCAACTTTCATAAGGTGTCGGCTTCCGAGCTGAGCCTGTTGACGTCCTCCCGACCTTTCTCACAGTGGGGAATCGACCTCTTGGGGCCTTTTCCGGTTGGCCCGGGGCAAGTCAAGTATCTCATTGTTGCTATCGACTACTACACCAAGTGGATAGAGCCCGAGCCACTGGCCAGTATATCCTCATCCAATTGTCAAATGTTTATGTGGAGATAGGTGATAACCCGATTCAGTATCCCAGAAGTCGTTATCTCTGACAACGGGACGCAGTTCACCGACAAGAAGTTTGTGGAGTTCCTCGCCGACTTGGGCATAAAGCAAAAATTCTCATCTGTAGAGCATCCCCAGACGAACGGCCAAGTTGAGGTCGCAAACAAGGTCATCTTGCTAGGCCTCAAGAAGCGGCTTGACAATACAAAGGGCGCATGGGCTGACGAACTCGCCTCAGTCCTCTGGTCTTTCCGAACGACTGAGAAATCGTCCACAGGAGAAACCCCTTTCCGCCTGACGTACGGGGTAGATGCTATGATACCCGTAGAGGTCGGCGAGCCGAGCCCACGATTACTTCTGCAGGGAGTGGAGGAAGCCGTAGAGAAGGACCTAGTAGATGAGGCTAGGGAGATGGCCCATTTGTCAGAGGTAGCACTAAAGCAAAGGATGGCCCTGCACTACAACACCAAAGTACTCAGGAGAGAATTTGAAGAAAACGACCTAGTCCTGCGGCGCAACGACATCGGGCCACCGACTCCAGGAGAAGGTAAGTTGGCGGCAAACTGGGAAGGCCCCTACCGAGTCAAAGAAGTGATTGGCAAGGGTGCCTACAAGTTGGAGAGGCTCGATGGTAAGGAAGTCCCGAGAACCTGGAATGCAGGTAACTTAAGAAGATTTTATTCTTAGCCCAAACACGCCGAGTAGGCGATTTGCCGGGTTCCAGATAATTTACTTTTGTTAAGTACTTATCATTGCAATGGACTTGTTCAACTGTCGACTAATGTTCACTTGTTTAATTTAACCCTAAATTTCTAATACATGTTAAACAGAATGACGGCGCGGTAACCTGGGACTGATCACCCCGGAAACCGACCAAGTTAACGCCATAACGAACGGCTACAACGATGGCGAAGCCACGACCCAGCTTCGTCAAGTTACCAACAACAGTAAACAAACACGAACGACAAGCCAATACCAATAGAACGGTAATAAAATACGCTGCCAAATAAGCAGAAAAAGACAATAGTCATAAACCGACCAAGCAGCTATCAAAATAATCCAAAAATCACAAGTCTACAAGTTCATCAAACCGTACAGCAATTTCTACAACAAAATTACAAACTCTATGCAAAGGCACAAGAGATCATTTCTTCGGCATATCAACAATCTTGCCATCTCTGATTGTTTTGAAAACCCCGATTTCCGACGTGTCGAAGTCAGGAGCCACAATCTTCACTTGAGCCTTGAGGGCCTCTTTAGTTATTAGGATTACGCTCTTTCCCTGCTTCACGGTCTCTTTATGCTTCTTCTTAAACTCTTCTGCCTCAGCTTGAGCGGCCTTAGCCGATGAGACGGCCATATCACGTTCCTTCTCCAAAGCGACCACCCGACCTTGCGTGGCATTGAGCTGGCTCTCCAAAGTCATCTCCCGCTCGGTTAGACGGGATACGGTAGCATCAGAAGTCTTCAATTTTTCCTTGACAGACGCGGCCTTCTCCTCGGCAGCCTTAAGCTTCTCCTCCGCCTTGGACAGCTGCTCTCGAAGTGTTTCAACTTGAGTCTTGAATTGATTATTGGCCTTAGCAGCAGACTCGAGCTTCCTATGCAGCGACTGCATCTCCGACAGCTCAAACTCGGCCTTCCGAGCTATGGCAGCATCGCGAAGAAGGGTACGGTACATCCACCTTGCCTGCCCCGCAAGATCGGAGCCGTGGAAGTGTTCCTCCGTGCCGGGAAGCAGCTGGTAGTCTATGAAGGTCCCGGCGTCGAAGTTCCTCTCCATCATGGTAAGGACTCCTTCAGGGCTGGAGGACGACTTCTGCCTCTTGGGATTGGGGATAACCTTCAAGTCATCCTCCTCGACTTGTCGGGCGGAGGTCGAATCTCCAGTACCGGCCGCCTCCTCATGAACAGGAGAGACGCGCGCCCCATCAGAATCTTTGTCCGACATCTCGACGTCACGAGGTGAAGGCACGGCCTGATCATCCTTATTCTCGAGAGGGGCCTCCGACTTCCCGTCAGCCTTCTCTTCATCGCTTTCCTCCAAAAAAGTCTTGAACAGACTCTCAAGGCCTGTCACCTCGGCAGACATTCCCACTGCAATAAATAAATAAATGACTTAGTCGTTAAATCGACATAACCAATCAAAGCAACAGTAATGCAAGGAATACAAGTTAGAGCTACTCACAAATATAACTTCTGGCAACCTCCCGGTCACCCATCAGAAGATGGGGATTCACATGGTTTTTCCCAAAAACGGCCAACAACACGTCGGCAATCTTTTTGTTCACAGCGGACATCCCCTTGTAAGTCACCTTAATAAAGGTATTGGACCCCGCTCCGAAACTCCAATACGTCGGGATGAGGCGTTTCCCTTCTAACGAAAGCCAGAAGGGGTGGCGACCTTTGGTTGGACGCACCTTGAAATACTTGTCCTTATACCCATGGTAAGAGTCATCGAACAAGCCAAAAATCCTCTGACCCTGGGCAGATCGGAAGGACATGAACCCTTTCCTCGCTTTCCCTTCTTTGGAAGGATTCGTAAGGTTGAAGAAATGAAGGAAAACATCGACGGACACCAACAGCTCTAAATATTCACATACCATCTCGAAACAGCAGATGGAAGCCCAACTGTTTGGATGCAGCTGCGACGGCGCCATGGAGATCCGGTTAAGTAGCGCCATTTGAAAAGAAGAAAAGGGAATGCGAACCCCCACTTGGTGAACATTGACTTGTAGAACCAAATCCAATCGGCAACCCGGGGGGAATAGAAGTTGAGTTCGTATAACCGTTCGTTGGGGGCGGGAATGAAAACGTCGTAGTTGGCCTCCTCGTCAGTCCCACCGCACAAGTACTCGGCTTGGCGGAACTCGGTAAGCTCCTCCACGCCCATCTGGTTCGGGGACTCTTTCACGTCGGAGGTCACCCAAGCGTACGGGTCGTAACCCGTGTTGGAGGTGGAAGCTCGTGAGACGATGCGAGGCATACCTACAGTGAGGGCACCACTCGGTTAGTCTACGAGGTCGGGAGCTCGAAAAAGGCCCAGAAACTACATTTATCCTATTCAACAACTGAAATCAAGCATGGCCGAAACCACTCCTAAAACAAAGCCTAAAAGATCAACGCCCTAGAATGGTAACCCCCCTAATACACCTATCTAACATTAATGTCATCCAACACACAAGCCCAGTTAGGAAGAGCAGCATGCATGCAGGAACATAAAATAGAAAGGTAAAATGAGATGAAACAGAAAGCGAAAGCAAAGGAGGAATACTTACCAGGATTGATTGCAATAACTCGAAAGGAAGAAAGAGGGAGTGAAGGCACGAGGCTGCAGGAATCGCGATAGGAAATTTGAGAAAGAAGAAGATGAGAGTGAAAAGGAGTTAGGCACTGGAGAGAAAATGAAATGCAAAACTGGGGAGGAAGGGGAGTTAGAAAACTAACTTGAAGCGCGAAGGCAAGGGCAAAAGAGTCTTTACTCGCAGGGTTTGAAACAACCCATTATGAGCATTAAATGTCCAACGCGAAGAACGAGGCGACGAACGGTTATCCCAACAACGAATAGACACGCGCGCAAGAGGCACGTCCTCTCCACGAGCGGTCGACCTAGCGACAACATACGAGAGAACATAACACGCCACCAATGGCTCTCACGATCATTGCTGGCGCGTTTGGGGCACTGTTACGGCCTGGCCCAAACTTCACACGGGCCGACCCAACTCACAGGCCACCCGACCCAAACGGTCAGGTGAGAGTTGCTCCACCACCGACCCGGACATATGTCCTTGACAGTTCTCCACTACAGCTGTATGAGGAAACTTCGAGGAAGGTGGGTCTGCTCCTTCGGGATCCACTTCTGACACGGTATATATGGAGAGAGTCCTACCCCTCCTCCAAGATACGTCACATACCATTCTCTCACTTTTCGCCTACACACTTGACTGACTAGAGCGTCGGAGTGTCTTTGCAGGTGACACCCCCCTCTCCACACGAAGAGCTCGGGACGTCGGCTGCACCTCCTTCAACCCAGTGATCCGAGACTAGGCGATTCTCCCTCTCACTAACCGAAGTACCAACCCGAACTGTTCGATACCCGACCTACCATACATCTCTGTATCTCAATTTTAAAGAGAAACATTAAATACATATATTTTATATATATCTATATATCATCGTACCCATCTAAATTTATGTCTTAACAAATAAACGATGGACGTACCGTATATAATAACTAGTGTCCATGTTTCAATAAACGAACCCAGCCAAGCCATAATAATGATAATGTTTGATTCAGATGTTTGGATGCAGCAAAAGTCAAATAAAAATCTAGCTTGCCTCCACATTTGTCATTTGGCAATAGTGAGAGGAACAGGTAAAGGTACAGCAGATTTTTCTCTGACCCGTGAACCATCATTGCATTAATTAACCAACCATGCAAGAAGCCAATCATTAGATAACAAGATTTCTATTTTTCCGTCATTATCATCAGTGTTGCTGTAGTTGAATTAATAAAACTTGCTATGTAATGTGTATGCTGACTAAATTATTATTAATCATCTGAAGATTTAAATTGATGTCACTTTTTTATGTACTTTTCTAAATTATCCTTTATTTTTGTTATTTTAAATTTGTAAAATTTTTAATTAAAAATAATTTTAAAATAACATAATAAAAAATATCATTATCAATTAAAAAAAAAGTCATACTATGAATATAAAAAAATTAATTATTAAATTAATCATTCGTATAAAATATATATTTATTTATAAATAAATACATAATAATTAATTTAATGTCTGATTTTTGGTGTGCGGATAATAATTTTTAATAAGAAAATTAACCAAATCACTTATCCGTACTAATTGGTTATAAGGATATTTTGAGAAGTGTGAAATTATGGAGTACTAAATTACTGAATAACAGTTATTCCATTCCTTTGTGTTGGGTTGATGCAAGTTTTACGTAATTGGATGAAAGGATAAGATATTTGGTCAATGTTCAAAGTCAAAGGAATGGAAGCCGCGTTGCGTGCACTGGAAGCGGTGGTGGTGCATGCATTTGTCCCCGATATGGATGCCTCATGTCTATCTGGACGCCCCCTCAAACATTCCATTTCTCTTTTCTTATTTTATTATATTTCCTTTCCATCACAACCATCAAAATACATGTGAATTGTTATCCTATAAAATGGAATAATATAATATCATTTTAGATGATTACTCTTCTTGTGATAATTTTCATTGGGAGCCACAGCCACTCACATAAAAATGTTTAAAACGTCTTTTTTTAAAATATTTTTTAATAATTAAAATTTAATATATATAATTGATCAAATTATGTTATTTTTGTTAAAATTAGACCAAACAAATTAATTTAACTGAAAAATCGATAAATCAAATCTTGAACCGATCTAAATTAATATTTTTTTATATAGAAAATGACTATAATACTTTTATTATAAAAAAATAAATAAAATATTTTTATTATATATATTAATTTTAAAAATCCTAAATTCTAATCTTATGATGATATAGAGAGAAGAGAAGAGTTAGGATTTAGAATTTTTAAAATAGGGGTATTGTAATTTTAAGTCATTTTCTATAATAGGGATATTATAATTATTTTTATAAAAAATATTAATTTAAATCGGTTCAAAATTTGATTTATCAATTTTTTGGTCAAATCGATTTATTTGGTCTAATTTTGACAAAAATAACATAGTTTAATCGATTATATATGTTGAATTTTAATTATTAAAAAAAGTCTTTAAAAAAATACATTTTAAACGTCTTTATGTGAGTAGCTCCTATTTTCATTATCATGTTTACGTAATAATAACGAATTTAGATCCTCTAAAATTAAAAAATTAATAAAATAAAAAATTAATTATGATTAATTTTATAATTTTTATAAAATATATATTCCACTATTCTAATTTAAAAATAATCAATCTCTCACTTTATTAATTTACTCCGTTTAACGATAACTCCGTGACATTTCTCATCCATCTGATCAGTATTCTTTATACACCACTTAAGGTAGTATATGAGTCCTTTTTTCATTATTCAACAACAATGGATGCAACACTTGGCCAAAAAATATAACGAGGATAAATAAATAATAATATTATATGATAATACAAACCTAGAATAGGTGCCATATCCTCATATTATATTGTCTATACACTCGCTCACTATCAAGAACCAAAAACAGAAACCACCCTGCTCTAAAGCCAAACGGGCAACCACTGCAAACATTGATGCCTATCTTCTCAACAATGCCCTCAATTTCAGACAAGACAGCAACTATCTACATCAATCATGGTGCACAACACCACCCATGCAAGGCTTGCATTCAGCACTTGGAGCCTGAATAATATGCTGCTTCATATTTACACAAGGACAACAACTCTGTCTTCATGGTTGCAAATTATCTAGGCACGTCTAGTCTATCGATCAGATCCAACGCTCTCTTCTTGTCGATATCAAAATCAATCACGGGAAGCTTAGAGCAAATCCTATTAAAAGAAAATTCCTTGCATCTAACCGTTGATGAGTAACTGCTACTCTTTGTAAGTATGCTCTTGTCTGTTAAGCTAGCCTTCACATTATCCAGGTCCAAGCTTTTACTGATCCCTCTGATTCGGAATCTCTTACTTGCATCCTGCAACATGTTCTGCTCATCAGTTGTTAGCAACGGCAATTCAGAATGATTTGTCTTCTGTGGAGCAGTGCCGATAGATTTCGTGGTAGGCCTCATTTCGCCTGCATCTATGCCAACCTTACTTTTGATGGCCAAACGCTGAAGCCACAAGAGAAGTTCAAGAATATAATTTTCCACTTTGTCTTTATCTGCATGGTGGAATGTTTCGATCCGCATTATATCGGTCTTCAAGGTCTTCTTATTCAGCTCAGAGCTGCAAGAACCAAACAAATATTTAGAAATAGAGTAGGAACACTTCTAAAGAAAAGATAAAATGGAGAATCATGCATGCTTATATCAAATAGAAACAGCAGATTGTTACTTACCCAGTGTTTGCCCACTCTCCTACCCAACCAAAACCATGATGGGCCCTGATTCAATTTTGGAGCAACCGAAAGAAAAAGAATAAATTGCGAGCTTATAATAGAAAGCAAATTAACTGATGCCTATAGAAAATTTTCTCACATAGGAAAATACAAAAATCCATAAATCTTACTTGGCTGTATTTGTAGCAATTGGAACCAACCAATGCAATGTTTTCTCCATCTCATTTTTTATATCTGCTATAGTGAGCTGCAGGAAACAAACCGCAAACAGCAACCGCAAGGGAAAGAACAAACAAAAAGCTTAATCAATATGGGATATTTTCAAAGGAAGTAGTGACTAAGGGAAGTACATGGTAGTGACTGTAAAGAATTGAGTAAGTATCAGCAGAGAAGATCATACCTCTTCTACAACATGAAAGGACGGTAATTTGGAACGCAAAGCTGACTTTATATTAGGAGGCAAGCTCTGATATAACGAATCTCTCGTATTCGCAGGCATAGAACTGGATCTGGCAACCTGACAACAACAGAGGCTTAGCAGTTAGCACAATAATCTTCATCTACAGATATAGTCTTTGCCTTACATTTATAAATGTAACAATAACACATCAAGATTGGGAATCAGGGAAACTGATAGAGCAGGGCAATATTCGAAATTTATCTCATAAGAATGTCACATATCAAGATTTTAGGATCCTCCCATTTTCACTTTGCAATAAGGGTCATGCATTTCTCAAGATCAAGTCATAGATGATCGTAACCATATTAATATTATTCAGGAAAACTATGAACGCAAGGACAGAGATCATCTTTATAAACACAATATGAGAAGCAACTCTGCAAACTTGATTAATTACTAGTGTTAAACCTGTGAGATGCACGGACTTACATTCTAATTTGACATGATAAACCGAAAATAATATTTTTTAACAATAAATTTCACGAGTTTAGTATAACACTCATCGTCATTATGTAATAAATGTAGTGAATATGTTGTTTTATATTTATTCAATGTAAAATGCAAATTGAACAATTTGAAGTCTATAATATTCTTGAACTATAATGAAAGAAAACTGAAAAAGTCAGAACATATATAACCGTATTATTAGCAAGTCAATTTTGCATTAAACTTTATTGACAACCTAGTATTTCACTAACCTCATTAGAAAAGAATTGCAATAAGGGTCATGCACTTCTCAAGATCAAGTCACAAATGGTTGAAATCCTATTATATTATTGAGGAAAACTAAGATTCTAAGAAGGCAAGGACAGAGATCGTTTTTATAAAAACACAATATGAGAAGCAACTCTGCAAACTTGATTAATTATAACATCAACTGTTTGATCGGAAGGCATAGGGAAAAACAGACCCGTGATGAAATAAATAGTTGATGGCAATGATTCACTTACAAGAGTATCAATTTGAAGCACTATATTTGCATAATGCAAAGAAAGGCCCGCAGGGCCCAATCTTTGGCGATTGCTCATGGTTCCGATTAATGGTTTACGGACATCTGCAGGTACCCATAGATAATAACACATTTTAATAATACAATACAACTAGGTAGTCTTTCACTACGAACTGATTAGAAAGATCTTCCAAGTTCAAAATAAGGTTCATACATGGCTAAAATCTGTTTAGTGGGTATCAATAACCTCAACCAAGTATTCATATTTATAAATGAAAATTACAGGAGGGTAAAACAAGAAGCATAACAGTATGATCTTAATGCCTTTAAGTGGATTAATACCTGGACTGCCAAAGATGTTATCTATCTCCAGATGTAAAAAACTTACAATGTCTACAAGCTTCTCCATAACCTGTAACCAGTTAGAATGCAAATTATACCACAATTTCCACACTTTCTCCTTTTATTTTAGGAGACTAAGAGATGAGATAATCAAATGCATGAACACCAGTAACATGAAATTACCTCCTCCAAGCTTCTGGACCAGAGCGACTTTTTCTTTAAATGTTTAACTTGCTTCTTTTGGCTTTTTACTTCTGCCCTTAAGATTGAACGGCTATCACCTATATGATGAAAAAATATATCAAAGATATATATGCATTCATACTGGGATGGTATATGATGTTATTGTACATATTTCTCCACTTTACAGAACCAATTATGTGTTCAATTTGATTCTTGTTCAAGTTTTGATAATAAAGGTTTTGCAATACAAAACTTAACCTTTTTTTAATTATTATTATTCATCAAACTATTGATTTTTGGTTAGGTTGAAATTGTTTTTCAAAAACAAGATTTGGAATGTCAATGGTGTTCTCCTGAATTACCGCTTTGAGTTGCACTTGAGTTATCCTCCTCTTCACGCTTACGTTGATAATCTTGTTCAAATCTATCCAAAGCATGTAACTCGTGGTATAATTCCTGAGGTGATAAAAGTACTTTTTACCAAAAGTTCTGTTTTAGAAAGAAGTTTTTACTACATTTGAGCTTCAGAAGTAAATCAGTCCTGGAGCAATAGTAAATATTTCTTTAGCAAAGGAATACACTCACAGCCGTAAATTGAACCCAGTTCATCAATTGCTGCATGATCAATTCTGCCTCATCCCTTGATTGTCTTTGAGGATTAAGTTCTCTGCTAATTCTAAATTCATAATTAAAAGGAAAAGACAAAAAAAGGAACAAAAAGGGTCAGAACAACCAATGATATAAAGGGTTAAAAAATATTTTTCTGAAAGGCTCAATAATAAGACAAATTTAGTGAGTACAATTTATATTACTTCTCAAAGTAACGGTCCAAGTTGTGCCACTGAGGATCCTTTGAACGATTTCCAAATCGAATCACTTCATCAGAAAAAACTTTCAACTCCTCCCTAAAAGCATCAACAGAAAATCAAATGCAGTTGCCATTTTCTCGTGCTAAAACAATTGATGGAACAGAAGCTGATATTTACCTCTTATCTGCAGCAACAATTCTTAGAAGTTCATCCGTATCCTTTGATACCAAATCTTGCACAGCCTCTAAAGGAAGCACCTCTTCTTTCAGGTGCTTAATACTTGTAGGAGAAAGAGATTCCATAAGATTAGAAGCCTTCACAATTGTGTTTGCTACCTCAAATGCTAAGATAGTAATTTCATTCCCTTTTGTCACAGTGCCCGAAACGAACCCATTGCCAGCATTTAAACTTGTCATGCTGCTACCAAGAGTGTCCAAAACATCAACTGCCTTCCCAATTCCATAAGTACCGGCTCTGCCCAGACGTGAACTCACCTCTGAAACCTGAAGTAGAAAGATTTAGTACCTCTTCATTCTTCTCCAATGATAATATATTTCTAACCATTCTCTTTCCCAGTGAAATAAGATATCCAATACACAAACATCACAATTACAGAGTCCCTAAATACTAATAATTAAACAGTAAATCTGCATCTATAAACCCTACACCCAAATAATATATAAATCTCAGGTTACTACATAAGGCTTGTAAATGTCAGCTCCTCTCATCACCGCAACTGATCTTTTGTTTCTTTTTTTAGATGCCAGTTGCTTTCTAATCAGGGATAAAGTATTCTTTTTGTCCCTAAAATTTGTGATTTTCATCAAAAATACCCCTAACGTTTAATCTCATTCAATTTTATCTTTAATGTTCTCGATTTGTGTCAAAATTACCCCTGGACATTAACTCCATCTAAGACTTTTGGGATAAAGTTGGAAACATCCAGGGGTACTTTTCACATAAATCGGAAACATCAGGAACAAAATTGAATAAATCAAAAACGTTAAGGACAAAATTAAATAAAATTAAACGTTAGGATATTTTTGAAGAAAAAGTATACTTTACCTATAATCACTCTACTTAGAACTAGTTAACAAAGACAATTGTTCTGAATTTAATTTGATGTACGAACACACAACCTAGGCACAATAAAGAATTGCCGCGGATAACATTACAGTCCTGCAAGCTTCAAGCATATTTCTCCAAATGGAATTAAATAACAAACTTTAAATATTGTCAAGAAATAATTAGATACTGTTTGCAGTATATTTTAAATTATATCAAGATCTATACATTTGCATAGTGTAGTTTTCAATTATTCGAGGTTTGCAGATATGGATGCATGTGCACACATGAAGAAACTAAAGATAAAGGAAACGAAACAACAAAGCAAGCTACCATGAGAGTTAAACCATAAGACAAATGTTCCTTCCCCTATCAAATATGCCAGTTAAATTGACAATGTCAAGATTTGGTTGGAATGAAAATAGAACTCAATGTTGTGGCAGGGATTGCCGTCTTAGTGTGACATTTAATAGTCGAATCCAATCCTATTATACTAATAATCAAATCATTCATCATTCAAAAATATAGACATCCCCATCTCAAAAAACCACTTTAGTTAGAATTACATTCCCAAAATGCCAACCTATCAATCGGAATCAAATGCTTAACATAAAACTAACGAATCTTTTGATTACCAGCAACATAGTAATCAAACCCTTAAATTGCAAAGAAAGAATCTAAAGATGTATTTCTAGGAACAATCGTTATCCTCCTCCACACTTCCACTCACCCTGATCTATTCATCAAATTGCAAAGAATGTTATGAACAAGGAAAAAAAGGAAAGATGAAACTGAAAAAAGGAGCATCAAACACACCAACCTTTGCAACAGCAGTCTGCCTTGACCTTACAGACCTTGACTTATTCGGAAAAGAATCATTATAGCGTGGGATTCCATCATAGAATTCATCAGCACCAGTCCCTGCAGCATTCTCAGCACCATGTTCATGTTTGTTATTGTCCTCCTTTGTGTGAGGTGCAGGTGCCAAATCAGAAGGCACGGTGGTCTTGTAGCTCTTATGGTTTTCTTTGGCGCCATCTGTGGTGGCAACCACCCTGTCACCACCCTTGGCAGATTTGGAACAAAGACCCCCCATATATTATATCAAAGTTTCAATCTCTGAGTAACTGGGGCATCCAGCAGCAGAGTTAAAATCCCGAAAAACAAGAAATGGGTATAGAGTAGCAACTGTGTATGTTCATCCAAATCAGGAATCAATAAAGAAGAAGGGTTTCAATGTTGGTGGCGAAAGGAATAATAGAAAGGGAGGGAAGAGGAGGAGAAAAGGGATTCTGGGATTGGAACAAAGAGAAGAAAAAGTCCACAGTCAAGTTGCCATTGGTTTGAGCTAAGTAGAATAATAATATAATAATAAATAAATAAGAAAAAAGAAGGGATGGGAGAGAGCAAAAACATAGTTTTTATTTAAGAGAGAGAGAATCAAAGAGACATGAGGCGGCGTGTGTGTGGTGTGGTAGGTCTAAGTTTAGCAGTGAGAAGTAAGAAAACGCTAAGAAGAGTAGCGTTGTGAGTGACTATACAGAAAGCATTGGACTGCAAATGCAAGAGAGAGCTCAAAATACTTGAACACTTTGAACATCTCTGACCTACCAATCAACTTTGCTAAATGCCAGTTACTCCATCTTCGTTTCTTGCGCATCGTCAATGCCAACGATGCATAACATAACACTTCCTATTTATTTATACTCATTACTCATCATTCGTTTCTAAACTTTCTTCAAATACATACACCCCCATAAGGCCATAAGTCCATTAACATTGCGTTTTGATTGGTCTTTTTATTCTTTTATGGTTTTTAGATCAGCAAAAATATTATTTATATATTAAAATTATTTAATAGTATCAATTATTATATATTTATATATATTTTATATTTTATATTAATTATTAATTTTAATAATTAATTTTTATATACACTTAACATGATTGTTAAATCAAATAGTAATTTTTTTATTTGAATATATAATTTAAGAAATGCCTTTAATATTCACTTATTAATTTTTTTTAAGATCATTATTATTAACTTTTTTTTTAAAGTTACGAGTGAGACTCGAACCCATAACCTCTAAATAAGTGAAAAGATTATGTTCTTTGGCTATCATTATTATTGGGTTAAAGAGTAAGAGACAAAAATAAATATATTTGTTATTTTGTTGATTATAATAGTTAAATTAAAGAGAGTGTTAAAGGTCAATAATTATAATATTAAAAAATTAATTATACTATTTATATATAAAAAATTAACTATTAAATTAACTATTTATGTAGAATATATATTGATTTGATAGTTAATTTTTAAAATACATATAATATTTTTTATATAAATTAAAGAATTAGTTAAATATTAAAAATCTAGTATTTTTCTTAAATATGTAATTCTTTATTGTGGTGTTGCAAGTGGGTGCTTTGATGATTTGCGGAAGAAATTCAATTTGTTGATAAACCAAAAGCAAAGTCATTGACGTTGGTTGTGAACATGACAAATGGCTACGAAAAATTGCAAGCAGCGTAGGAAGTGAAATAACTCGTGGAAGAAGCAAAGCGGCAGTGGGAACGAAACATTATTGACCTATTCTCGTGTGTAACGAACCTTTTTGCTTTGTTTTAATCATTTACCGTTTACTATTGTTTTGTCTCCTCTTATTTCTACGCTTCAAATCAAATTTGTTACTACATCATTGCCTAGGCTATGCTATCATAACAACCTTGAACATAGCCGGTGTAATGGGTAGGAAAGTCTCTTTTTGTTATAGCTTCATTATTAGGTGCGTCCGTTAAAATATTATTCCGTGGTTTTTTTTGATATTGTTTGCGATATTTTTTAGTCTAACGGTGAAAAAAATTAATTCGTCGTGAATCATTCAAATTTTTTATATTTATTTAAACAGACAATTCCACCAATATAAATTAATTATTCCATAGTTAATCAAGAAAACAAATGGAAAATATATCTAGAAAGCCTAATTAAGGAAAGTCAACCAAAGACCTCTGACTGAAAGAAAGAATGAGAGCAGACCAGGCATCCGCCCCACGCCAACAACACACAAGCTTTTAAGCAACTTGTTTACGCAACAATAAAACGGATAGAGTATTTTATGTGCATAAAATAGAATGTATATGTATAAAAAATTATTTCGTGCACGTAAAAAAAATAACCATCAAACATGTAGTAATTTATTGATTAATAATAAAGTTTTAAACATGTAGTGCTATTTAGAGAGAATTTGTACCTCCAAAGATCGAGCTATTTGCTTGGTTTGTGTTGGTCGGTAGGATGAATACTAAAGATAGATTATGTAGATTAGGCGTTATAGCACCGCATGATAATTTGTACGTGTTATACTGTAAGTCTGAAGAGACTGCGTTTCATTTGTTTTTTGGGTGTGAGCTCACTTGACAGGTGTGGAGTGTTTGGTTGTTCGCTCTTGGGAGGCTTTGGACAATGCCAGGTTCATTAAAGGAGCACTTTTAAAATTGAACGAATGGGACAGTGCGAAAGGATGAGAAGAAGCGATGGTTCATTGAATTCTGTCTGTTATATGGACAATTTGGCTAGAAAGAAATTGTAGAATTTTTAAAACCCAAGCATCTTGTGTGGAAGAAAGTCTGAACAGATCTTTCGAATTCGCTGATGAATGGCTTGGCGGTGAACCCTATGGTTGTTGATGGCATTGTCGAAGATGACTAGGGGTTGTCATATTGCTTTAATGCTCCACCTTGTGTGTCGAGCTCTTTACTTCAAAAAAAAAGTTTTAAACAAAAATTTTTTAAATTTTATTTATTTTAATTTTATTTTAAAAGTTTTTAATTGATATTCATTCTATTTTTGATAGTTAAGTTTTTAAAAAATTTATGATCAATCTAACTATAATGTTTGACAAATAATAGTCAGGTAAAGAATTTTGTTTTTATCTATGTGAAGTTATTATTAAATTAGTCTTAAATTATTTAAAAAATCAACTATCCAAATATATTTAATATAAATAGAAAATTTTTAGAATAGAATTGAAACAAATAGAGGCGAGAGCTATTTCAGTAGGAATTAGACCTTCTGAGTCTGTTACATGAGCCTTTGAGACTTGTGAGGCTAGCGAATAATAGAGAGGATAGAGTTGTGTGATAGACTTGGTATCTTTTCGACTAACTCTTTTATGCAGGTGCTACAAGAAGAAATGCTATCAGAGGATATTACTAGTTACAACTTCACGAAGACCATTTGGAAAGGGTTGGTTCTATCAAGGATGGAGCTGTTTGCTTGGTTTGTCCTGATAGACAGAGTGAATACTAAGGAACAATCGGTTCGAGATTATTAGACAGGATGATAAGAGTTGTGTTTTATGTAATAAGGATGTTGAGCAAGTACATCACTTGTTTTTTGGCTGTGAATTTGCTTGGATATCTGTGTTTGACCGACACTGGTCTTTTCCGGGATTAGTGAAGGACCACTTCCTAAGTTGGACAGATGAGCCGCATAGAAAAGAGGGTCGAAAGCAGCGTTTGAGGTGCTTCTATGCGATCATTTGTCACATTTGGATGGAAAGGAATAAGAGGATATTTCAGAATAAAAGCAAAGGCGTAGAAAATATCATTAACATGACCATGCTTAGCTGCGACGAGTGGAGAGTTGTACATTCCTAGTGTTGTTGATCGCTATACTAAAGATGACATGCATATTTTTTTTCTTTTCTTTGGGTTATGGTACTTTTTAGAGTTGCTTGCTTGTTGTTTATTATTTGTTGCTATTTGCTCCACATTAGTGTGTTAAGCTCTTTTGCTTAAAAAAAAAAGAATTGAAACAAAAATTCTAAAAACCAATCCAGTCATTAAACTAGTAAAAATAGATGTTTTAAAGTTAAAAATTCAATCGAATTTAAACTAAATATAATAAAATAATATATCATATATAAATAATTTTTTTATATTTTATTATTTTAAATCATTATTAAAAAATTATACCGTTCAACCATTCTTTGATCAATTTTTTTTATTCTTTAATTAATTCGCTGCCAAGTAATTTTTTAACTACACTGTTTCTCAATTAACTTGTTAAACTAACCTATTCGCTCAGGACCTTAAGTCAAGTGATTCGTAGGACAATATAATTTATGAGTTTGCTACTGTATGCAAATAAAAATCATATAGAGTTAACTACTAATTCGATATTCAAAAAATATAAAAAATTTTTAAAAAATATTATCAATAAAGTAATTTTTAATAATTTAAAATTATGACAAAAATAATTAATAAATATTATATTTTATATAAATAACAAAAAAATTTTATATTTAACAAATAATTTATTTATTTGTTCCGAATTCTTTCGACAACATTTGAATAAGAATTTAAAAAGTGCAAAAAAGATTTGAAGCATAATTTGATCGTTAGATTTTTTATTTTTTTAAAAAAGAATTGATCATTCACAATAAAACAAAAATAGTTGATATAAAATTACTAAATTTTGAAGATGAAAATATTTTATTTTTCTAATATGTTACTCGTAAAAAAAATCAAAATATGTTCTCTAAAGTATTTTTCATAATATCTATTTTTTTGTTATATTTTTAAATCTTTTAGTAATTTATTTATCATATTTTTAAATTTTTTAATAATATTTTTATTATTAATATTTTTTAGAGTTATTTTTTGTCAATAAAATAAACTTTTAAATACCATTTTAATATTTTATTAACAATACCGTAACCCCATCTATGGTTGGCCCTGACTATGAGTACAATAAACGAATAAAGAATAAACTATTATTATAGTTTATAATATTTTTTTTAATATTTAAAATATATTTTTTTAAAAATCTTCTATTTCATTTAAATTTTATTTTTAGTTAAAATTAATTTTTAAAATATCATTTTTAATATTATATTCTTTTTTATTAATTTTACTCTCAAAATATTATAACCGTCACTGATCCATCATCTCATAACTCGATTTTTATTGTGCATTATGAGTCATAACTCGACTTTATTTGCTTTTATTCTAAGTTTGTAACGGACAATCTTAATAATCATATTTTGACTTAATGACCAACGGTCATAACATCAACTCTATTCATCAACTTGATGTTTATAAAGACACCATTTTCTATATCTCAAAAGACACCAGATGATAAGTTCTATTTCATGTCTAACATTCTATATTCATAGAATCATTATATACCTCTTAAATACTTATTGACTTGAGCGTTGGAGTGCCTTTTGCAGGTACCTTCCATCCGTGTTCTTCTTGCCGAAGTATACATCCTTTGGAGGCGAAGAGACAAGTTCAATTTCCTCTAAGCGAGATATACTTCGCAAGTTCATCCATGCAAGAATAATTGGCGCCATTTGTGGGACAAGTAAAATAATTCCTACTCCACTCGGTTAATGCAGATTCTACGAAACGAAGTTATAATATTAACAAATAAAATTTAGTAATTCACATTTGGTATGTATGACATTCATATGTCGTCTTCTTTTCTATAATTATCAACTTTCAAGATATATTTTTCTACTTTGAACTCTGTAATTTTACAATATATTATTCAATATATGTTGCGATTTTATACATATTTATTTTCTCAATTTATCTTATTCATGTCATATGACCTTCAATATAAATTGTAAATATTCAATAGCTAATTATTTTGAGCGAAAAATTCATCAATAAGTTGTTGTGGGTCAAAAAAATTTCCAAGACAATTAATCATTATATCCTCGGATCATACAATCGATTCCGTCAATGGATATATATTTCTGAACTTTTTAGTTCACATACAATCAAATGCTATACGCATGTCATGAAAAATTGTTCTCAAGCGAAAAAATATCCCCCACACAAACTATCTTGATTGAATGACTCTTACCACTCAATTATTTTTTGAATAAGTGCCGACATAATAATCCGACTAAACTTGGGGGCTCACCGTATCATTATTCACTTATCTTTTAACCGAGTTATAACTCATTTTATTTTCTAAGCTTAGCCTGGATCATATGATCGATAGACAAAGCTTGGGGACTGTGATCCCTCACCTCATAACTCGGTCTTTATTGTGTATTATGAGTCATAACTTGACTTTATTTGCCTTCATTCTAAGTTTGTAACGGACAATCTTAATAACCATTATTTTGACTTCATGACCAACGGTCATAACATCATCTATATTCATCAACTTTATATACCTATAAAGACACCAATTTCTATATCTCAAAAGGCACTAGATGATAAGTTTTATTTCATGTCTAACATTCTATATTCATAGAATTATTATATACCTCTTAAATACTTACTAACTTATGCGTCAGAGTGCCTTTTGCAGGTATCCACCCTCCATGTTCTTCTTACCGAAGTATACATCCTTTGGAGACGAAAAGACAAGTTCAATTTCCTCTAAGGCGAGATATACCTCAGAAATTCATCTACAAAAGAACAGTCACTATGATCACTATGATTATGATTTTTGTCATTGTTTAGAAGAAAAACATAATAGAAAAAAAAGTATTTTTGAAAAAAAATTAATTTTAATAAAAAAATTTAAGATAAAATAAACTATTTAGAATGAAAATAAGACTTAGTTTTAGTAAAGTTTTTGATGAGGTGCTTGTATTCTTCAAAAGCGTAAGCTCTACATTTTGTGCTTGGTAAATTGAAAATACCATACACTTGTACTTGTAGCTTTTAAAAGAAGGTGGAGATTTTTAAAGTTGGTTTGTACTTATTAAAATTAAAAAATCTAATATAACTGCATATATTAATTAATTTTCAAATTTTACTCTTATATTTTGATGAGCGAAAAGTGAAGCTCACGGATACCAACAAGTACACCAGATCGTTCAAGTAATTCCACAGTGAGTGGATATCGTTTCCATGAGGATTATTGGATTGAGAACGCAAATATCAAATTAAACTACTAATTAAATCAATAAAACCTGGAATTATTGAGTGCTGAAATCTTGAAGACTTGCTGGAAAAGTAAAGCTTGAAGGAACTTGAAAGCTAGGGTTTTGATTTGCTTGAGGCAGTACATGTGATTGTTGGAGAAAAATATATATGACGGGAAAGTCAAGGGTTTTGGGGATTCTTAAGTTTTTAGAAGAATTAAACTTTGTTTTCTCTATTCAAAGCAAGCAAGGATTGTTCACGACGAATCTTAATTAACCAATTTTCAATGTCTTGACTCCTTGGTTTCTCCTCAATTAATCAACAGTCAATGTCTTGGTCAATCAATTAACCAAAGAGGTTAAGTGCAAAAATTGATTCAATTTTACATAAGATTCAAGAGTAGTCCTCAGGTTGCATTATATGTAATGTATCCAAGTTAGTCATGTCCAATTGAATCTTATGCGAAAACATAATTTTCGAAAATCGTTCTAATCCGAATTATATGTCATGTATTCAAAACTAGGGTAATAAAAAATCATGTACTGTGTCGCATGCTTTAAAAACACTATGTCTAGTCAATTTAAAAAACTATGTGAAAGAATTTTCAAACACAATTCGAATATAAGCTCTGTCGAGTTAGTTAACAAATTTAAAATGAGATTAGCACACTTGTCGGCACTACTAATCCTTTAAGGATGAAGAACGAAAATACTCAATTATAAATAGATTAATGCAAAGTTTAAAACAGAAGGAAACTTAGATTAATAATTCATAGAAAACAGAAACAGAGCTCCTAATTCTTTGACAAAGGATTAGTGACTTATGGAGAATTCAAAAACACAAAGATAAAAAGTCTGCAGAGAACTCCCTGTGTGTTCTCTCTGTGAATGTAATTCACTTATTATACCTAGGTTTCTCTCTAATTCAAATTCAAATTCTAATCTTATCTTAATCAGAATAATTAAGATCATCTCTAACTAATTTAAATCTTAAATTTCAAAACAAAATCAAAAGGAATTCAAAACTAATTAACTACAGAATCTTCTTTAATCTTCAAATTAAAATCAAATCTTCAAAGTTGGGCTTGTGATGAATCAACACTGAACAAGACAATTTTTGGGATAGTGTGGCATACCCACACTCCTCGTGGCATGCCTGGTTTGGAAAACACCTCCAAGGCTTGAAAGTTTTAGGGCGCGACACGTCCTTTCCTTGGCGTGGCACTCCCTCTCTTGGCTTGGCCCAAGCATGGCACACCTTGCTTCCCCTGTAACATCCTACCACACAGAGCTTTATGCCTAGGTCATAAATCAATGGTGGTAAAATATCACGACCTCTAAATATAAAATATATACATATATAATGGAAGGAATATGATATACTAGGAGCTTGTGAAGGAGAGACATAAGCAAAATTGCATCACACTCGAAAGCCAACGATATACATAAGCAGAACAACAGAAAAAAAATATATGATTCAAAAGGTTATATATAGCAACACTAGTCTTGATCTGCGAAGATAAGGATGACTAGTTAATATATAATACAACCCAAAAGTATGACAAAAGCATAAACATAAGTCTTGTTTCTCCATAATCAACCTCTAAGAGGGATATACAAGTCATAACATACAGCAGTGGAGAATATATATATATATATATATATATATATATATATATATAATGTCAAAGCAAAAGTAAAAATCCCAAATTCCTCGCTTCGTAGAGAAAAACTGGCACGCTCAAAGAAGTGCATCACGTCCAGTACCTATAAAGTGAAAATTTCCGAAATGGATGAGAACATCATCCCTTCCAGAGTTCTCAGTAGGGTAATAATTCCAAAGCAGAGATGATGTAAAGACTACACGAATCCTCTAGGCAATCCTAAAACTGCAACAGACAGAAATCAAAGCCTAGAAGTATACTAATCCAGAAAAACAAGGTATGCTAGGTGTATCTAACCATGTTCATACATCTCAAGTTTTCACTTGCCTTTTCTCTTTTTGTCAAACCTTAAGTCCCTCCCAGCCTCTATCTTATCAGTTCTATCACCTTTCACTCATCCTATTTATTTTCAGTCTCAAATTCTCCCATTTCATCTCAGCATCCATATACGTGGTCTCACAGTTAATTAGTAACAGCAAACACAAGTAATGAAATTTAAAGACAACCAAATTCAATTACGGTAATTATAGACAAACCATATATACAATAAACACACCCAAACAATGTCACATAGATGCAAATGACGCATGCCGGTCCTACTGGCCATGAGCTTATGCGTCGGTTATATTGCCAGACCCGACTTAGATAAGCGGGATTTAACCACCATCCTTACTAGGCATCTCGAACAAGCGAGATTACACCACCATCCTTTCTTGGGTTACATTCACAACTCAATCTGCAAGCGAGATTAAACCACCGTCCTTGCCAAATACAAAACAATATACAAGCGGGATCACCTCTGTCCTTGCTAAACAATTCATCAATACGTGAGTGGGATAAAACCTCCGCCCTCATTGCGGGTGGGATAAAACCATCAACCCCGCATACGCACAATAACCACGACAAGCAAGATCAAACCACCATCTTTGCTGGGAAAAAACTCATTATTCAATAACCACGATAAGCGGGATCAAACCACCGTCCTTGTCGGGACAACTCAACTCAGTTAACATTAATCTCTCTTGCTTGTTTCATACATTACAAAGCTCATAAATCCCAGTCACTTATTTACTCATTCTCATTAACTTGTGAGTGGGATCAAACCTCCGTCCTCACCGCGGGCGAGATAAACCACCATCCCCGCATACTGGGATATGCACTGAGCAAGCAAAATCCGACCTCCATCCTTGCCAGGCCAGAAACGCCTCATTATATTCACAGTCACTACTGTACACATTCCATTCATTCTCGGGATATTATACTCACCCTCGTAATACCTTACTCATAGTTAATCACCATTCCTCAATATTACATCTCTCATTAACATGTGAGCGGGATACAACCACCGTCCTTACAACCATTCTCAATTCCAGCTCATTCTCTTCATTCAACCATGCCTTATCAATCCATAATTCAAAACCTAATACTTCCCTTACTAAGTACCAAACTCACGTCATCATCAATTATCATAAACAACATATTTTACCTCATTCATAATCATAATCATATTTGTTCACTATCATCTCTCAATATCAACTCAGTAGGCTCCTTCCTTAACTCTTCTACCCTCAATTATATTAGCTCTAGATTCCTAACAGAGCCGACAAGAGTTTGGAAGGTTAGAAGAATGGTTGAAGACTTAAAATTTCATTTTTAGCAAAATAGAGGGTTATGCGTACACATGCCATCCACGTATGCATGAGATTCAAAAAGTGCAATGTCGCATACACGGACTATAGCCGCGTACGTGAGTATCTTGGCAGCAGCATAGGCTTGCGTACGCGAGACACTTTTGCATACGCGAAGGCGTAAAATTTTCCAAAGTCGCGTACACAACCCACGTCCACGTATGCGAAAGCACTGAGCAGAGCCCTATACTCATATCGCGTGAGACATCTGATAAATCCATATTTGATGATAAATTTTGGATTAATTTGAGTGGATTTCGTCATATAAACCCACATTTATCCACCTAAATAGCATACTTTTGTATTTTCTCTCTAAATTGTGCTTGATTATGAAAACATGCTCTTTTGTGCTTATTTTGACTAATTTTATTCCATTTACCTTCCATTCGACACCTTGATGTTATTTGTGAGTGATTTCAGATGAATAAGGTAGGAATGGCTTGCTGGGAATAGAAGAGGAGCATGCAATTTGGTGCGGAATTTATAACCTACAAACTAACCGACAAGTGCACCGGGTCGTACCAAGTAATACCTCAGGTGAGTGAGGGTCGATCCCACGAGGATTGATGGACTAAGAAACAATGGTTAAGTGATTTACTTAGTTAGACTAACAGAAAATGGTGTTTGAGAATTCAAAAGCATTAAACAGTAAATTCAGAATATCAGAAAAGCAAGTAGTAAACAAATAGTGAATAATATATGGAGAAACAGTTAAGGTTTCAGAGATATCTATTTTTCGGATTGACTTTTCTTACTAACTATTTTAATCATGCAAGATTTAATTCATGGCAAACTATATGTGACTAAACCCCTAATTCCTTAGACCTTTTTAGTCTCCTCTAAAATTCATCAACCGCCATTTTCTTGGTCACTTAATTCCAATTAGAGGGTGAAGTTCAATTCTAGTTTATATGCCACAAAAATCCTAATTATCCAAATATAAGAGGATTATATGTCACGTATCCCGTTAAATTCAGATAATTAGAAATTTAGGAGAAATTGTTTTTAAGCTGTTGTTTAAGTAAAGAGCTTTTCCAAGTTATACAAGAACTCAATTAGAACCAAGGTCATACTTTCGTTCCACCCAGATTCATAAAATAAAGAACGAAAACAATTCTTGAAATATAAATCAGTACATGAATTAAAATAGAAAAATAATAGTATCAATCCATACAATAGACAGAGCTCCTAACCTTAACAGTGGAGGTTTAGTTGCTCATGGTTTAGAGAGAAAATAAAGATTCTGGTAAACTGTAAATTGCAGAATGAGGTAGAAGAGAAGAGATCAGATTTTTATATCTAATCCTAATTAATGTAAAATATATTTCCTAAAACTAAATAATATCTTTTCCTATTTTTAAATAAAATAAAGTTTAAATTAGAATTAATAGGAGATTGCATGCTTGCTTCTTGGAGAGTTGGGGACCACTTGATTCCTTAATAATCCATGCCTAACTTGAGAAATCTCAAGTTAGGCGCAGCCTTGGCCGAATTGATGGAAAAGAAGTATGGACTATTATATATCGTTGGAAAGCTCTGGAAGTTAGCTTTCCAACGCCACTAAAATCACGTCAATTGGATCTTTGTAGCTCGAGTTATTCAGGTTTGAGTGCAGAGAGGTCAAGGTTGACAGCATCATTCGCCTTCTTCTCTTTTTCTGCGAAAACCCCATCGAATCCATCCGAATGCTAGCTAAAATAAACAGAATTTCACAAGACTCAAAGTGGCATCTATAGTGGATAAAAGATAGTTAATTCTTGATTAAACTCAAAAAATTAAATACAAATTCACTAGGAAAAGATAGGAAAGATGCTCACGCATCACAACACCAAACTTGAATTGTTGCTTGTCCTCAAGCAACCAAAACTAATACAAGATTAAGATGTGAATTTGCATGAGAAGTGAGAGTTCAGTTATGCTTGTGTCTCTTCTTAAAGTGGGATTTATCTATTGCAATTTTGAACAGTTTTGGCATCTCACTCTCCTTTGAATTAGAGGAATGTCAATGTCATGCGGAATTAGAATCCAGATCATATTATGAGTTCTCTGATCTTTATACCTCAGTTAAATCCTTAAACACAACAGATATCCCTTAATTCTCAATTAACTGGTGCTTTGAACCTTGAGCCTAACCATGACTTTTAAATGTTCTGTCTCAAGGGTTAATTGACACAAGAACACCACAAGCACTTAACTGGGGAACTCTTTTGAAGTTCTGATTTTTTTTCAGCTACTCTCAGACAGTGGTGCTCAAAGCCTTTGGCATACTCTACTAATTGCAATTGATCTCGACTCTAAATGTTCTGTCTCAAAGATTACTTGACACAAGAACACCACAAGCATATGACTAGGGAAACAATTCTTTGAGCTTTTAATCATGTTTGACCTCCCTAGTCATTGATGCTCAGAGCCTTGGACCTTGCTTTTATATCCTCTCTTTTTTTTTTGCTGTTTCTTTTGCTTCAAGGATTAACTGTCACTAATTTCAGAAAATTCATAATACTTCTCTAAATTCCTTTTCCTTATACGTCAACATTCCTTGATTCAAATTCAAACATGCACGGTTTATGTCATGCATTCAAAATTACAGAGAACACCACCACATTTGGATAAATGAGACTACTCTTAAAATTAAACTCAATTTCTCATGCACTACATCTTTTCTTCTTTATTTTTTTATTTCAAGCTTAGTGGGCAATACATGAGACACCTTTCAGAATTAAAGCAAATAACAGAATAAAAAAATAAATAAACTGAAACCTAGGAATTGAAATAACAAAGGATCATGCAGAAACCAAGTAAAATAGCAGAAACAGGAATATAACATAATAAGAACGGGAGAAAATATAGAATGAAAGGAACTCAACCACCTCAGTTATCCTAGTGGCCGTCTCATTCTTCAGGTTGTGCTCCTCCGTGAAGATGATTCGTCTCCCTTTGGTGCCATTAAAGTAAACAGAAAAACCACAAGCGAAGTGACAACACCAAACTTAAAAGTTTGCTTGTCCTCAAGCAAAGAAAATCTAAAAACAGGGAGGGACATAAAAATGCACGGAAGAAGAAAAATAAAAATTAGTACAAAAAAAGGAAAATAATAAAAGAATAAAAAATATTAAAATAAAAAAATTATTTTTTGTATTTTTGTATTTTATTTTTTTTGTGTTTTTTTTGGTATTATTATTATTATATATATAGGGATTTATATATAGAATTATTTAGATATATATGTATAGAAGGGACGGGGTTACGTAGGTATGGGGAGTGGCTCGGATGATATATATATATATATATATATATATATATATATATAGGAATGGTTGGGGTTTTGGGTGGGAAGGGTCAAAGGATTGGTTGGGTATTGTGTTGTGATGCGAGCAGGGAAAGGGTTCTTGAAGTAAGGGGGCAGGAGCTATGGGTGTGCAAGGCTTGCAAACAAAAAAGGGGAAGGGAATATGGTGTAATTAGGAGAGATATGGTGCATTAATAGGCCTGACAATTGTTTAGCACCTAACTTGGGTATTTCGGTGCCTAACTTGATATGTTTTTCTTCCCAGGATGCCTAACTTGAGGGTTTGAGGTGTCTAACTTAATGTCATTCCCTTACTCAGCGCCTAACTTGGCAAAGTTTCCTTCATTGGCGCCTAACTTGAGGTCACGCTTTTCTTTGCTGCGCCTTACTTGAAGCCTCCCGAATGTTCAAATACCTGCTGCGCCTAACTTGAATTCGGTTGCGTCTAATTTGAGGTGTGTCTTCACAGCTTGTGCCTAACTTGAAAATTCTCAAGTTAGGCAACCCTAAATCCTAAACCCTCCAGAGAGAATTGTTTTTTTGTGCGTAATATGTGGCGCCTAACTTGAGAATTTTAAGTTAGGCGTCAACTCTTCTGAATATACTCTTCCTCTAGCGTCCGTAGCTCTGTATTCGGGAACCTGTTTCTGTTTCAATAATTCAGCATGATCCAAACACACGTAAAACAAAGGAAAAATAGTAAAAACTCAACTAAAACCAATTAAATAACAAAATCAAACCAACAGATATCAAACTAAAAGATACGAACACATCGGGTTGCCTTCCGACAAGTGCTTCTTTACCGTCACTAGCTTGACGGTCAGCTCCTCTAAGGAGGATGATCATAGGGGCTCAGCTCTTCACCCCTTACTTTGAACTTCTTTCTTGTGTCTCCATAAATTAGCTCAATATGCTCCAGAGAGAAGATTCTGTTTACTGTATAAATCCACACTAGATTGCTAGTCAACTCCACCTTCATTCCTGGGGAGAAACCTTCAATGGGGATCTTTTTGTTTCTCCATCCCCTGGGTACTTTCTTCTTTTTGGGGACCTCCTCCTTGGTGGATGATGCATTCCCGATACTAAACTTAGGTTTGATGTCAGGAGGAATTTTATTGGTTGTCACTAAAGGAGGTTTGAGCTGCAGATTTTGCTGTCCGTCATCAGGGGGTTCTTGAGGGGTTGGATCAATAAGCTCAGTCTGCATGCACCTCTCTTCTTTACCCGCCGAATGTATATCTTTGAAGACATGAAAGACCAGTTACTCATTATGCACTCTGAACACTAATTCACCCACTTCTACATCAATTAGAGCTCTTCCAGTGGCTAGGAATGACCTTCCTAGAATTATAGAGGCATTCTCATCCTCCCCCGTGTCAAGAATCACAAAATCTACTGGGAGGAAGAACTTACTCACTTTGACCAAGATATTCTCCACTAATCCGTATGCAGGCTTCATAGATTTGTCTGCCATCTGTAATGCTATCCTTGTGGGTTGTGCCTCTTGGATTTGCAACTTCTTCATCACAGACAAGGACATTAAATTGATGCTTGCTCCCAGATCACATAATGCTTTCTCAAAGGTTGTGCCCCCAATGGTGCATGGAATTTGGAAGCTCCCTGGATCCAGCATCTTCCTTGGCAAGTTATTCTGAATGATGGCACTGCATTCTTTAGTCAGGACCACTGTCTCATCTCCCTTTAAAGGCTTCTTCTTTGACAACAACTCCTTCATGAACTTGACATAGAGAGGCATTTGCTCCAAAACCTCTGCAAAAGGAATATTGATTTGCAATTTTTTGAAGACTTCCAAGAACTTTGAAAACTGCTTGTCCTTGGTCTCCTTTTGAAGTCTCTGAGGATATGGCATTTTAGGCTTGTACTTAGGAGCCTTTGGCAATGTAGGATAAGTGTCAAGAGAGTCTGGGAATGGGTTGTCTACACGCTTTGGAGGGACATACTCTACTTCTTCCTTCTTCTCCTCTGGAGCTTCTTTTTCAACGGGCTCCACACTAACTTGTGCTTCCATACTTGCCACTTGTCCATCTATCAAGGTGATAGCCTTATATTCCTCTCTTGGATTTGGAATTGTGTTTCCAGGAAGGCTATTAGTGGTCCTTTGATCAATTTCATTAACTCTTGTGGCTATTTGACCCATCTGAATCTCCAAATTCTTGATTGATGCTCTGGTTTCCTGCACAAAACTCTTCATCATCTCCCAATTAGCATCTTCTTGGGATTTAGAGTTTGCCTGCTGAGACTGAAATTGGCGGTTATTGTAATTGTTCTGTTGGAAGCCGCCTTGAGAATTATTGTTGAAGTTCTGAGGTCTCTGAGATTGGTCTCTCCACCCAAAATTTAGGTGATTTCTCCACCCTTGATTGTAGGTTTGAGAATAGGGATCATTATTGGGATTTCTAGGAGCACTCCCCATGTAATTGACCTGTTCAGAAGGGGATTGAGTATAATCATAATTATTATTTTGTACAAAATTACCTGCCATGTCATAGGAGGCCTCTTGAGGTGGATTTTGGGTGTTGATAGCTGAGACTTGCATGCCACCCATCTGCTGAGTAAGTAGATTTATTTGCTGAGACATAAGCTTGTTCTGAGCAAGAAGAGCATTAACAGCTTCCACTTCCAACACGCCTCTCTTCTGAGAGGTCTCAGAGTTCACAGGATTCCTGTTAGATGAGTATAAATATTGGTTGCTAGCAACCAATTCAATAAGCTCAATAGTCTCCTCTGGTGTCTTCTTCTTGTGCAATGAACCGCCTGCAGAAGTATCTAAGCTCATCTTGGACATCTTACCCAAGCCTTCATAAAAGATATCTAGTTGGGTCCATTTGAAGAACATGTCCGGAGGGTATTGACTAGTCAATAGCTTGTATCTCTCCCAAACTTCATAAAGAGTTTCACCCTCCTTCTGCCTGAAGGTCTGAACCTCCAACCTAAGCTTAGTCAGCTTCTTTGGTGGAAAAGTTTTAGTGAGAAATTCAGTAACAACCTTTTTCCAAGTATTCAGACTCTCCTTTGGTTGGGAATCTAGCCATAGCTTTACTTTATTCCTCAGAGCAAACGAGAAGAGCATGAGTCTGTACACCTCTGGGTTCACTCCATTTGTCTTCACAGTATCACATATCTGCAGAAAATCAGAAATAAATTGATTTGGGTCTTCGTGGGAAAGACCATGATACTGGCAGTTTTGTTGCACCAGGGTGACCAATTGTGGCTTCAACTCAAAGTTGTTTGCAACTATAGGAGGCACCACAATACTTTTTTCATAAAGATCTGCAGTAGGAGCAGAGTAAGAGCCAAGCACTCTCCTTTGTTGATCATCCCCGTTTGGATTTGCCACATTGGCATTAACAGCATTATTGTGATCCCTAGTGGATTCTGCAGCCTTGTAAAGTCTTGCTTGTTGCAAACGTCTCCTGAAAGTTCTTTTAGGTTCAGGATCAAAGTCTAAGAGATGTTCTTTGTCTCTGTTCCTGCGCATCAAGAAGCAGAAAACAAGAAAAGATGGAAATCTCTACGTCAGAGTGTAGAGAATTCCCAGTGAGGTAACCTGTGTAAAATAATAAAATAAAAATTCTAAATAAAATAAATAATAAAAAAATTTCGAAAATTAACAAGGAAAAATAAATAATAAAATTAAAATAACATTAACTAGGTGACACCAAACTTAATTTCAAAAATTAAGAAAAAATATTATTGCTATTTATTTATTAAATTTTTTTTAAAGAAAAAATTAAAGACAAAAGTAAAACAAAACTAATAGAATATAGAAAAAATTAATGAAAGGAAACAAAAAAACTAAAATAAAAAAAAATGAAAATAAAATAAATAAAAATAAAAAAAGAAAAGAAAAGAAAAATGAAATAACAAAAATAAAAAACAGGCGAAAGTAAATAAAAAGATCAAAAGCAAAACGGAAGTAAAAAAGAAAAACAGGGGCAGGGAGTAACAAACGAAAAAGGAAAGGACGACGTTAAAGGAAAAAAAATGGAAAATAAAAAATTCATAATACTAAAACAAAACTAATTAAAAGAAAAATTATCTAATCTAAGCAATCAAACAACGAATAGTTGTTAATCACAATCAATCCCCGGTAACGGCGCCAAAAATTTGGTGCGAAATTTATAATCCACAAACTAACCGGTAAGTGCACTAGGTCGTACCAAGTAATATCTCAGGTGAGTGAGGGTCGATCCCACGAGGATTGATGGACTAAGCAACAATGGTTAAGTGATTTACTTAGTTAGACTAACAGAAAATGGTGTTTGAGAATTCAAAAGTATTAAACAGTAAATTCAGAATATCAGAAAAGCAAGCACTAAACAAATAGTGAATAATATATGGAGAAACAGTTAAGGTTTCAGAGATATCTATTTTTCGGATTGACTTTTCTTACTAACTATTTTAATCATGGAAGATTTAATTCATGGCAAACTATATGTGACTAAACCCTAATTCCTTAAACCTTTTTAGTCTCCTCTAAAATTCATCAACCGCCAATTCCTTGGTCACTTAATTCCAATTAGAGGGTGAAGTTCAATTCTAGTTTATATGCCACAAAAACCCTAATTATCCAAATATAAGAGGATAATATGTCACGTATCCCGTTAAATCCAGATAATTAGAAATTTGGGAGAAATTGTTTTCAAGCTGTTGTTTAAGTAAAGAGCTTTTCCAAGTTATACAAGAACTCAATTAGAACCAAGGTCATACTTCCGTTCCACCCAGATTCATAAAATAAAGAACGAAAATAATTCTTGAAATATAAATCAGTACATGAATTAAAATAGAAAAATAATAGTATCAATTCATATAATAGACAGAGCTCCTAACCTTAACAGTGGAGGTTTAGTTACTCATGGTTCAGAGAGAAAATAAGGATTCTGGTAAACTGTAAATTGCGGAATGAGGTAGAAGAGAAGAGATCATATTTTTATATCTAATCCTAATTAATGTAAAATATATTTCCTAAAACTAAATAATATCTTTTCCTATTTTTAAATAAAATAAAGTTTAAATTAGAATTAATAGGAGATTGCGTGCTTGCTTCTTGGAGAGTTGGGGACCACTTGATTCCTTAATAATCCATGCCTAACTTGAGAAATCTCAAGTTTGGCACAGCCTTGGCCAAATTCATGGAGAAGAAGTATGGACTATTATACATCTTTGGAAAGCTCTGGAAGTTAGCTTTTCAACGCCACTAAAGTCACATCAATTGGACCTCTGTAGCTTGAGTTATTTAGGTTTGAGTGCAGAGAGGTCAAGGTTGACAGCATCATTCACCTTCTTCTCTTTTTCTGCAAAAACTCCATCAAATCCATCCGAATTCTAGCTAAAATAAACAGAATTACACAAGACTCAAAGTAGCATCCATAGTGGCTAAAAGATAATTAATTCTTGATTAAACTCAACAAATTAAATGCAAATTCACTAGAAAAAGATAGGAAAGATGTTCACGCATCACAGGGAGAAAGCATGAAGAAAACAAAGGAGGAGAGCTCAGCCATGCGTGCGTACGCACAAGAAGGAAATCAGCATGCGTGCGTACGCACAACCACCTGTGCGTACGCACAGAAACCCAAGCAGAGCAAATCCAGAACATCGCGAAGTGTGCGTGCGCACAACCCTCTGTGCGTACGCACACGTGGAAATCTAGCGAAGTGTGCGTACGCACACATCTATGCGTACGCACAAGTACCAGTGCGTGCCTTCATTAAAAATACATGTGCACTCACGATTTTGAGGCTTCCTTGGCCCATTTCTGATGGCTTGAGGCTGAAATCAAGGGCTATATGAAGGGAGCAACACCACATATGAAGACATTACGACTTAGACATAATTTTTCATAGTTTTACATAGTAGGAGTATGAGTAGTGTAGATTAGAAAATTCTCTCTTAGGGTTAATTAGGGTTTGTAACATTTTATACTTCAAGTTTGATTTTGGATTATAGCAATTGCATTGTAAGTATTTCTTTAATTTTCCTTTTATTTACATTACTTGTTCTACACTTTCATCTATTTTCATTTCTCTTGTCAATTTATACATAGTTTTGCAATTTTGGATTTCTAGTTAATGAATTTGATGTTTGATGCTTATTTTATGTTTGTTGGAGTTGCTTTTATCAATTTTGATCATTTATGGTTCATAGCTTTCATCATTTTTCCAATTCTGCCATGTTTTATGTTTATGCCTTCTATGTGTTTGATGAAATGCCAATTTTGATTATGGGGTAATTTTCACCCCTTGGCTTGGGAAAAATGAGTTTATGGATTACTAGAGCCATAATGTCCAACATTTAGTGATAATTCTTGGATTGTTGGTTGTTATTGTTTCCACTAACGCTAGCTTTTTACTAAGCTAATTAGTAAGTTAGCTAGGATTTGTGGATTAATAACAATCATGCTCACTTAACTTATCCTTCGATGTTAAGGGTTGACTTAGTGAGATTAATCCATCATAATTATCATAGTTGTGGTTATGGCAAGGAAGGGATTCCATAACTCATCCCATGTCAAGGTTTCATTTATGTTTTAAACCACTTTTCAATCACTTTGTAGTCTTACTTGTCTATATTACATGCATAGTTCTTTTGTTCTTTCATTACTTCATTAATTGCAATTTTGTCTAGTTCTTTTATCTCTTTATTTGTTTGCTTCCTTATCATTGAAAACCCCTTGCTCATCACAACCAAAATTGTATGCGCTCATTGGCATTAGTTCCTAGGGAGAACGACCCGGGAGCTCAATACTCTCGGTTTATATTTGCTTTGAATTGTGACAATCTTTAGAATGATAATTTGACTATTGGCCAGTTGTTGGTTCGGAGCTATACTTGCAACGAAAGATCTATTTGGAAAAAATCCTAACTTACAATTTGGTCGTTGTTAAATTTTGGCACCGTTGCCGGGGAGATAGCGTCATGAGTGTTATAATTTTGGTTGTTGTTAATATGTGAATAGTGTGAATAGATGCTTTTTGGTTGTTTGCTTGTTTTTGTTGGTAATTAAGATTTTGTTTGCTTTGTTGATTGATGTCTTTAGATTTTATTTTCAATTTCCTCTATGAGTTATCACCCTCTTGGTTTGGAGTTTGGTTTTTATCATTTTGTAGGGCTTGATAACTTTAATTTTGGATTGCATCATGAGATTGGAGTATCAATTTTGGAAGGAGCAACCTCCTCTACACTACAATGAGCCATACCCTTCCCAATGCACATACCCAACCCAAGGATATGGTGGATTTCACTTTGATTATATACCTCCACCACCAGATACCTATGATCCATACCCCCAACATAACCCTCAACCACCATATTTTCAAACACCACACCACCACCACCATACACCTTCTTACATACCACCTCAAAATACTTACCAACATGAGTCACCTCCCACACATACAACATTTTTCCCAAACAATGAAACCCATCTTTCACCACAATGTGGAGTTCTCCAACCCTTGTCCCAAGAAGATCAATGCCTTCAAGATTTTCTCCAAGAGCAAGAAGGATTCCGAAGAACACAAGGGCAATTTATGGCTATCATAGCTGAAGCGGTAAACCGCTTGGTTCTACTTCACTCATCCGATCAAGACATTTCTCTTGATGAATGTGAAGGATCAAATAAAGAGTGTAGTAAAGAGAAGAGCATGGAGCCACAAGGAAAAGAAGAAGGGTTAGAGCTTGAAGTGCAACAAGAGGAAGAAAGTGAAGTATGTGAACCGGAGGAGAGAAAGGGAAAATTGGGGGAGATTGATCAAGATGAGGATTCCATCATCGATGATTTTTTGTCCTCCTTGATCAATCCCCTTAAGGATCCTAATGAACCTCTTCCCATTGAGCTTGAGAAAGACATGGAGGTAGACTTCTAACAACCTCCTTATTATGATGTGAGTGATGGGGAAGAGGAGGAAGAGGTTGGTAAGGAAGGAATTGACAACCAAGAGCACATTGAGTGGGTGGCAATTTTATCTAGAAACTTCATTGGCCCCATCAATATGTTCTCTTGGAGAAGGATTACCAACTCAAGATCCTTCTTGGGTTGGTACATGGTGGAGAAAGAAGTATTGGTTGCCAAGAGAATCCAAGGCTCTTCAAGAAAATCAATTCAAGACTTGGAGTTCAAGTAGGATGTGAAGTACAATTGAGTGGTTTTTGGGCAAAGTTGGGGTGCTACAAGGGTCAATTGAGAGCTTGTCCATCCGGCTTGGAGCATAGAGATCAACAAGAAGGACAACGGGAACCTAGAGTATGGGATCCCGGAGGACCTATGAAGTGCAAGCTTGGATGGAGGTTCAAGGAGGAGTGGAAGCACAAGCCACCCTAGCAAGAATCTCCTCAACAAGTCCAACTTAAGGATTATAAACTAAAGTGCTAGGTGGGAGACACCACACCATGGTAACATCTTTATTACCCTTTCTCTTTGTTTATAGTCTTAGGTTATTGCATGGTTGCTTGTCTTAGTTAGCTTAGAATTAGTTCAATTTTGAGTTTAGATAGGTTGATTTTTGTATGGATAATGATTTTGTGATGTTTTGAATATTTTGGGGTTGAAATGTTGATTAAGCTAAGGCATAACACCTTAGAAATAAAAGAAATTTTTTTCAAAATAGGGCATCTGTACGTACGCACGCTGCTGTGTGTACGTACACAACTGTGAGTTTTGCGACCTGTGCGAGCGCACATGCTTGTGCGCAATGTGCGCCCGCACACTTTTTGTATTGCCCTCTGTTCGTAGTGCCAGCATGGTCTGTGCGTGGGCACTTCCCTATTTTCTTGGTCTGTGCGTGCGCACCAACCTGTGCATACGCACACATGTTCCTTACTGCGCTCTCTGTGCGGCCCACAGATGTGTGCGTCCACGCACGAGGTTGCAGCCCCTCTGGTGGGAGCGTTAGCACAGCTTGTGCGCCTGCACCCTAGCCCTTCTTGCTTCTGTGCGCGCGCGGACCTGTGTGCGCATGCACACATGATCCCTCCCTATTAAAATAAAGCCTTGCTGTGCGTGCTGGTGCACGAATTGTAAATCACACTTTTCACAACTCGTACCACTAACCAACAAGTGCACTGGGTCGTCCAAGTAACACCTTACGTGAGTAAGGGTCGAATCCCACGGAGATTGTTGGCTTGAAGCAATCTATGGTTATCTTGTAATTCTTAGTCAGGATATCAATTATAATTATCAGTTTGGATTGTGAAAAATAGAAGAGCATGAATTAAATACTTGTTATGCAGTAATGGAGAATATGTTGGAGTTTTGGAGATGCTTTGTCTTCTGAATCTCTGCTTTCCCCCTGTCTTCTTCTTCACGCACGCAAGGTTCCTCCTATGGCAAGCTGTGTGTTGGTGGATCACCGTTGTCAATGGCTACCATCCGTCCTCTCAGTGAAAATGGTCCAGGTGTGCTGTCACCGCATGGCTAATCATCTGTCGGTTCTCACTCATGCTGGAATAGGATCCATTGATCCTTTTGCGTCTGTCACTACGCCCAACCCTTGTGAGTTTGAAGCTCCTCACGGTCATTCAGTCCCTGAATCCTACTCGGAATACCACAGACAAGGTTTAGACTTTCCGGATTCTCAAGAATGCTGCCAATGGATTCTAGCCTATACCCGGATTCTTCAATCAAAGGTAGAACGGAAGTGGTTGTCAGGCACGTGTTCATAGGTTGAGAATGGTGATGAGTGTCACGAATCATCACATCCATCATATTGAAGTGCGAATGAACATCTTAGATAGAAACAAGCGTGTTTGAATAGAAAATAGAAATAATTGTATTAATTCATCGAGACACAGCAGAGCTCCTCACCCCCAACAATGGAGTTTAGAGACTTATGCCATCAAAGAGTACAAAGTTTAGATCTAAAAATGTCATGAGGTACAAAATAAATCTCTAAAAGTTATTTAAATACTAAACTAGTAACCTAGGTTTACAGAAAATGAGTAAACTAAGATAGATAGTGCATAAATCCACTTATGGGGCCCACTTGGTGTGTGCTGGGACTGAGACTTGAGCTTTACACATGTCTAGGCTGTTTCTAGAGTTAAACGCCAGGTTGTAACCTGTTTCTGGCGTTTAACTCCAACTTGTAACCTGTTTCTGGCATTTAACGCCAGACTACAACATGGAACTGGCGTTGAACGCCAGTTTATGTTGTCTATCCTTGAGCAAAGTATGGACTATTATATATTGATGGAAAGCCCTGGATGTCTACTTTTCAACGCAATTGAGAGCGCACCAATTGGACTTCTGTAGCTCCAAAAAATCTATTCCGAGTACAGGGAGGTCAGAATCCAACAACATCAGCAGTCCTTTTTCAGCCTGAATCAGATTTTTGCTCAGCTCCCTCAATTTCAGCCAGAAAATACCTGAAATTACAGAAAAACACACAAACTCATAGTAGAGTTTAGAATTAAGAATTTTTCCTTGAAACTAATAGAAAATATACTAAAAACTAACTAAAACATACTAAAAACTATATGAAATTAACCCCAAAGCGTATAAAATATCCGCTCATCATAACACCAAACTTAAATTGTTGCTTGTCCCCAAGCAACTAGAAAAATAAAAATAAATCAAGAAGCAATACTATCTCAGAGTTTTGAGTGAAGCTCAGATTCTAATTAGATGGGCGGGACTAGTAGCTTTTTGCTTCCGCACAGTTTTTGGCATCTCACTTTATCCTTTGAAATTCAGAATGATTGGCATCCATAGGAACTCAGAATTCAGATAGTATTATTGATTCTCCTAGTTTAGTATGTTGATTCTTGAACACAACTACTTTATGAGTCTTGGCCGTGGCCCTAAGCACTTTGTTTTCCAGTATTACTACCGGATACATAAATGCCACAGACACATAATTGGGTGAACCTTTTCAGATTGTGACTCAGCTTTGCTAAATTCCTTAATTAGAGGTGTCCAGGGTTCTTAAGCACACTCTGTTTTTGCTTTGGACCTTGACTTTAACCGCTCAGTCTCAAGTTTTCACTTGACACCTTCACGCCACAAGCACATGGTTAGGGACAGCTTGGTTTAGCCGCTTAGGCCAGGATTTTATTCCTTTAGGCCCTCCTATCCACTGATGCTCAAAGCCTTTGGATCCTTTTTATTACCCTTGCCTATTGGTTTTAAGGGCTATTGGCTTTTTCTGCTTGCTCTTTCCTTTCCTTTCTCTTTTTCTCTTTTTTTTTTCTTTTTTTCTTTTTTTCGCAAGCTTTTGTTATTCACTGCTTTTTCTTGCTTCAAGAATCAATTTTATGATTTTTCAGATCATCAATAATATTTCTCTTGTTCATCATTCTTTCAGGAGCCAACAATTTTAACATTCATAAAATTCAATATAAAAAACATGCACTGTTCAGGCATTCATTCAGAAGACAAAAAGCATTGCCACCACATATAAATAATTAGAGTTTTCCTTATTAAGAACTCGAAAAAAATTATTGCCTCCTTATTCTAAAAAAATCTGCTATTTTATTCATGTTTGATGATGATGAGAAAAATAAATTATAGCTTAATTGGAGATAAAATTAAAATAAAGATACTAATTACTACTACTCATATATGACTTCTAAGGTAAACTTCTAATAGTTATCACAGAGTTAAGGCTAAGATTAGAACTTAACAACCTTGAATTTGGGAGGTGAATGCCTCTTTAGTCTGTGGAGGCTTGGCCCTTCAAGAGAAAGCCTCTGGCGCTTTAATTCCTTCAGTTCATGCCCTTGCTCTTCTTGTTCTCTAAGCAGTTTGCAGAGCATGCTGTTCTGATTTTGCTGTTCTTTCTTTAGTTGATCCACAGCTTCTTGCAACTTGGTGACAGATGCTTCTAGGCGCTCCCAGTATTCAATTTGAGGGATTTTCGGGAGGAACTCCTGTGCTCTCCTCTTGATGGGCTCGTCTTGCACTTGTTGTCCTTCTATAGACTTTTTGATGATTGGTTGCTCAACTAAGATATACTTATCTACTCCCATTTTTACCCCAGCATCTTTACATAACAGAGAGACCAAGCTTGGATAAGCCAATCTGACATCTTTGGAGTTCTTGTTTGCAATTTTGTAGAGCTCACAAGCAATCAGCTGATGAACTTCCACTTCTTTTTCCAGCATAATGCAATGAATCATCACTGCTCTTCTGATGGTGACCTCAGAGCGGTTGCTAGTGGGCAGTATAGAGCGCCCAATGAAGTCCAGCCAGCCTCTGGCGACTGGTTTGAGATCTCCTCTTTTGAGTTGGTTTGGGGCACCCTTTGTGTTGGTTGTCCATTTGGCTCCAGGGAGGCATATGTCCTCTAGGATTTTGTCCAAGCCCAGGTTTGATCTCATCATTCTCCTATTAAAGGAGTCTGGGTCATCTTGCAGTTGAGGCAGCTTGAAGATCTCCCTTATTTTATCAGGGTGGGTGTGAACAATCTTCCCTCTGACCAGAGTTCTATAGTCATAAAATGCAGTTCCAGCTATTCTCTGCCTATCTGTCTGCCATAGATTGGCGTAGAATTCCTAAACCATGTTTCTTCCCACCTTTGTTTCAGGATTAGCCAGGACTTCCCAGCTCCTGTTTCGAATTTGCTCTTGGATCTCCGGATATTCGTCTTCTTTCAGATCAAATTTAACTTCCGGGATCACTGACCTTAGACCCATTATTTTGTAGAAGTGGTCTGAATGTTCTTTGGTTAAGAACTTCCCTTGATTCCAAAGTGGTTTTGGAATATTCTCTTTCTTGCCTCTTGAGTTGGTTTGTTTTCCCTTAGGGGCCATGATCTTAGTGGGTATTGGCTTAGTGATCACGGATAAACACACCAAACTTAGAGGTTTGCTTGTCCTCAAGCAAAAGAAAAGAAAGGAGAGGGAAAGAGGGAGAGCCAAGTTCGACTTGTGGAGGAGAGGGGAAGAGGCCGAACCAACATTTAAAGGGAAGGGGGGTGGGTTTCGAAAATTATTTGAAAAAGATATGATAGAAAAAGTGATTTGGAAAAGATAAGTATGATAGGAAAAGATGTGATTTAAAATTGAAAAGATATGAAAGATATTTGAAAAAGATAAATATGAATTTTGAAAAAGATGTTGTGAATTTTGAAAAAGATATTGATGAGTTGAAAAGATTTTAGAAGGAAAAGAGATAGATTTATTTTGAAACGGATTTGAAAATAATTTGAAGATGATTAAAAAAAAAAGGATTTATGAATTAAGATACATTTGATATCTTTTGAAAAAGGATTTGAAAAATTAGGATTTGTAACATGTTTGTGCAAGAAATCATGAATTGAAACATAAAAAATGGAAAAAATTTGAATTGAAAACGAAATTGCCTACTCCCCACAATCCTGGCTTTAAACGCCCAACTGTTGCATGTTTTGGGCGTTTAACGCCCACTTGGTGCTTGGTCTAGGCGTTTAACGCCCAGCTGTTGCTTCCAGCTGGCGTTAAACGCCAGAAACTCCTTTGTTACTGGGCGTTTTTTCTGAACGCCCAGGATGCTGAAAATCTGGCGTTAAACACCCAGAAGCTGCTTTTTTCTGGCGTTTAACGCCCAGATGGCTATCTCTATTGGCGTTAAACGCCCAGTAGATGCTCCTTTTGGGTGTTTAACGCCCAAAACAGCTCTTACTGGCTTTTTTCGCACCAGTGAGCTTCTTTTTGCTGTTTTGGATTCTGAATCCTTCTGCACCCCTGTGAACTTATGCAATTGATTCTTTACCTTGAAGATTAATTATATTAAACCTGTAAAATAAAAAAAATATAAATAAGAAAAAGTTTTGCTAATGGCTGGGTTGCCTCCCAGCAAACGCTTCTTTATTGTCTTTAGCTGGACCTTGCTGAGCTTTTAATCTAGCCTCAGCCTTGAGCACTCGTGTTCAACATTGCCTTCAAGATAATGCTTGATTCTCTGTCCATTAACAATGAACTTCTTATCAGAATCAATGTCTTGAAGCTCCACATAGCCATATGGTGACACACTTGTAATCACATATGGTCCCCTCCACCGGGATTTCAGTTTCCCGGGGAATAGCCTGAGCCTAGAGTTAAATAGCAGAACCTTCTGTCCTGGTTCAAAGACTCTGGATGACAGCTTTCTGTCATGCCACCTTTTTGCTTTCTCTTTGTAAAGCTTGGTATTTTCGAAAGCAGTGAGTCTGAATTCCTCTAGCTCATTTAGCTGGAGCAATCTTTTTTCTCCAGCTAATCTAGCATCAAAGTTTAGGAATCTGGTTGCCCAGTAGGCCTTATGCTCCAGTTCCACGGGCAGATGACAGGCCTTACCATACACAAGCTGGTATGGAGAGGTCCCTATAGGAGTATTGAATGCTGTTCTGTAAGCCTACAGAGCATCATCCAAGCTTCTCGCCCAATCCTTTCTACGGGTACTTACTGTCCGTTCCAGGATTCTTTTTAGTTCTCTATTAGAGACTTCAGCTTGCCCATTTGTCTGTGGATGATATGGAGTTGCCACCTTGTGGCTAATTCCATACCGGACCAAAGCAGAGTAAAGCTGTTTATTGCAGAAGTGAGTGCCCCCATCACTAATTAGTGCTCTAGGGACACCAAACCTACTGAAGATATGTTTCTGGAGGAACTTCAGCACTGTCTTAGTATCATTAGTGGGTGTGGCAATGGCCTCTACCCATTTTGATACATAGTCGACTGCCACCAGAATATAAGTGTTTGAGTAAGATGGTGGGAAAGGTCCCATGAAGTCAATACCCCATACATCAAACAACTCAATCTCCAAGATTCCTTGTTGAGGCATGGCTTAATCATGAGGCAGATTACCAACTCTTTGGCAATTGTCACAGTTACGTACAAACTCTCGGGAATCTCTATAGAGTGTAGGCCAGTAGAAGCCACATTAGAGGACCTTGGTGCCTGTTCGCTCACCTCCGAAATGACCTCCATATTGTAACCCATGGCAATGCCATAAGATCTTCTGTGCTTCTTCTCTAGGCACACACCTACGGATTATTCCGTCTGCACATCTCTTAAAGAGATAGGGTTTATCCCACAAGTAATACTTTGCATCAGTAATTAATTTTTTCTTTTGTTGCCTGCTGTACTCCTTGGGTATGAACCTTGCAGCTTTATAGTTTGCAATGTCTACAAACCATGGTGTTTCCTGAATGGCGAACAAGTGCTCATCCGGAAAAGTTTCAGAGATCTCAATAGAGGGAAAGGACGCCCCTTCTACTGGCTCTATCCGGGACAGATGGTCAGCCACTTGGTTTTTTATCCCTTTTCTGTCTCTTATTTCTATATCAAACTCTTGCAGAAGAAACACCCATCTTATGAGTTGGGATTTTGAATCCTGCTTTGTAAGTAGATATTTAAGAGCAGCATGGTCAGTGTACACAATCACTTTGGATCCTACTAAGTATGATCTAAACTTGTCAATGGCATAAACCACTGCAAGCATAATAAATGGAAGTGGTTGTCAGGCACGCGTTCATAGGTTGAGAATGGTAATGAGTGTCACGAATCATCACATCCATCATATTAAAGTGCGAATGAACATCTTAGATAGAAACAAGCGTGTTTGAATAGAAAATAGAAATTATTGCATTAATTCATCGAGACATAGCAGAGCTCCTCACCCCCAACAATGGAGTTTAGAGACTCATGCCATCAAAGAGTACAAAGTTTAGATCTAAAAATGTCATGAGGTACAAAATAAATCTCTAAAAGTTATTTAAATACTAAACTAGTAACCTAGGTTTACAGAAAATGAGTAAACTAAGATAGATAGTGCAGAAATCCACATCTGGGACCCACTTGGTGTGTGCTGGGGCTGAGACTTGAGCTTTACACGTGCCTAGGCTGTTTCTAGAGTTAAACGCCAGGTTGTAACCTGTTTCTGGCATTTAACTCCAACTTGTAACCTGTTTCTGGCGTTTAACGCCAGACTGCAACATGGAACTGGCATTGAACGCCAGTTTACATCGTCTATACTTGAGAAAAGTATAAACTATTATATATTTCTCGAAAGCCCTGGATGTCTACTTTCCAACGCAATTGAGAGCGCACCAATTGGACTTCTGTAGCTCCAAAAAATCCATTCCGAGTGCAGGGAGGTCAGAATCCAACAGCATCAGCAGTCCTTTTTCAGCCTGAATCAGATTTTTGCTCAGCTCCCTCAATTTCAGCCAGAAAATACCTGAAATTACAGAAAAACACACAAACTCATAGTAAAGTCCAGAATTATGAATTTTTCCTAGAAACTAATAGAAAATATACTAAAAACTAACTAAAACATACTAAAAACTATATGAAATTAACCCCAAAAGCGTATAAAATATCCGCTCATCACGTGTGCACAGACCTGTGCGCATGCACACGTCTTAATTCCTCTTTTTCCAGGAGCACTCGCATAGAGTATGTGCTCGCACACCTTCCCTATTCTGCCTTATGTGCGTACGCACACGTACCTGTGCGTACACATGCCTCTGTTTTCTCTCACTTTACTTCTTCTCTTATCTTCTCTCTATTTCTTTTCTTCTTTTTCCCTCCACCCCTCTATTCTCTCGCTTTTTTCTGTTTTTCTACTTGTTTTACTTAGTTTCTTTGCATCTCATTTTTGTTTTAGTAATTATATTAGTTTTGCTTTAGTTATTTGTTAATCGAATAAGTTGCAAGTGTTTGTTTGATGTTGATTGGGTTGTTTCTTGACTGAGTTTCATCAATGCACTTATACCTTGCTTTAAATCACTATCACCTAATTGGATTTGCACATTTTGTTACATAGTAGGTAAAACTTTTATAAGTGCGCATTGAATTAAGTGAATCGAGTCGAAATTATTTGTTCATCATGATTTGCATATTAAATTCATCACATGACCGGTACTTGCTCCTTGTTAATGCTTGCTATTTGTTTGAGTGACTTTACTTAATTGCTATCAAGTGTATCACTTTTTGGTAACAAGTACTTAATCAGCATGCGTGCGTGTGCACAACCCTCTGTGCGTACGCACACGTGGAAATCTAGTGAAGTGTGCGTACGCACACATCTGTACGTACGCACAAGTACCAGTGCGTGCCTTCATTAAAAATGCACGTGCACTCGCGATTTTGGGGCTTCCTTGGCCCATTTCTGAAGGCTTGAGACTGAAATCAAGGGCTATATGAAGGGAGCAACACCACATATGAAGGCATTAGGACTTGGACATAATTTTTCATAGTTTTACATAGTAGGAGTAGGAGTAGTGTAGATTAGAAAATTCTCTCTTAGGGTTAATTAGGGTTTGTAACATTTTATACTTCAAGTTTGATTTTGGATTATAGCAATTGCATTGTAAGTATTTTTTTAATTTCCCTTTTATTTACATTACTTGTTCTACACTTTCATCTATTTTTATTTCTCTTGTCAAATTATACATAGTTTTGCAATTTTGGATTTCTAGTTAAGGAATTTGATGTTTGATGCTTATTTTATGTTTGTTGGAGTTGCTTTTATCAATTTTGATCATTTATGGTTCATAACTTTCATCATTTTTCCAATTTTACCATGTTTTATGTTTATGCACTCTATGTGTTCGATGAAATGCCAATTTTGATTATGGGGTAATTTTCACCCCTTGACTTGGGAGAAATGAGTTTATGGATTACTAGAGCCATAATGTCCAATATTTAGTGATAATTCTTGGGTTTTTGGTTGTTATTATTTCCACTAACGCTAGCTTTTTACTAAGCTAATTAGTAAGTTAGTTAGGATTTGTGGATTAATAACAATCTTGCTCACGTAACTTATCCTTCGATGTTAAGAGTTGATTTAGTGAGATTAATCCATCATAATTTACATAGTTGTGGTTATGGAAAGGAAGGGATTCCATAACTCATCCCAAGTCACGGTTTCATTTATGTTTTAAACCATTTTTCAATCACTTTATAGTCTTACTTGTCTATATTACATGCATAGTTCTTTTGTTCTTTCATTACTTCATTAATTGCAATTTTGTCTAGTTCTTTTATCTCTTTATTTGTTTGCTTCCTTATCATTGAAAATCCCTTGCTCCTCACAATCAAAATTGTATGCGCTCATTGGCATTAGTTCCTAGGGAGAATGACCCGGGAGCTCAATACTCTCGGTTTATATTTGCTTTGAATTGTGACAATCTTTAGAATGATAATTTGACTATTGGCCAATTGTTGGTTCGGAGCTATACTTACAACGAAAGATCTATTTGGAAAAAATCCTAACCTACAATTTGGTCATTGTCAACATCCGCGTACGAAGGTATAGTAGATTTTCAGAAAGCTGTTATGCTGCAGAAATTTAGTTTTTAACCCAAACTTTAAACCTTTATAACTTTCTACTCAAAACTTGTTTTTCAACCATTCTTGAACCATTGGAAAGATCATTAGATAAGTTTTTATTAAAATCTATTTTCGTCAAATTTCCAACTCCGAAGACCGAGTTACGGCCCGCCAAAGTTGTCTAAAAGCTCTATTTATACCAAATGTTACTGATACGAAAAAATTAAACCATATAACTACCGTCAAGTATACCTGGTCGTATCAAGTAATAAAACTCACTTAGAGTGAGGTCGATCCCATGAGGATTAAAGGATTAAGCAATCAATAGTTAGTTGATTATTCTAGTTAGACGGTTCATATTGTGATGATGAGCAAATAAGGAATAGAAATGACTAAAAATTAAAAGAAAGCAATAAAGAGCAAGAAAGTAAATGGCATAAATGTAAAGTACAAGAAAGTAAAGTGGAAGAAAGAAAATGACAGAAAGGCAAAATACTAGAATTAAAAATAAAATGGAAGCATTGAGATCAAGAGATGTTGCTTTCTCAGGATCAACAATTCTCATCTTCTCTTTAATCATGCAATCATTGATTTTTTGGCAAATCATAAGTAATCAAACCCCAATCTCTTGGTGATTTGATTTCTCTTAACTTGGTCAATTTCCAATCTCTTGATCTAATTGGTCATGAGAAGAGATGAAGTTTAATTTCTGATTCAAAGGCCACACAACCATCAAGACCTCAATTCAAAGTGGTTACATGTCACATACCGGACTAAGAATGTATTGATGAAGAGGATTACGAGAAAAGAGCCTCAAACTGAATTTCATGACTCTTTTCTCAAGTTCATCATGAAATTCAAGTAGATCCAATCCCTCTCTCGATAGTAATTAGACATATGAAGCACAAAGATTCTCTGTAAAGCAACAATAAAAGAAGAATTAAAGATGAAGAATGAAAATAAATCAACCCATTTAAATTGTAATAGAGCTCTCTTTCCCAATGGAAAGAGTTAGTAGTTCATAACTAAAATATTTACAAAATAAGAAAGAAAATGGAAGAGAAGAGTGTGTGAAAAGGAGGGGTCCGAAGACCCACTCCCAGTGGTGTGTGCTTAAGAATGGTGTGCGTGTATGTCTCCTCCCCAATTCCTCCCTTTCTATCCTGAACTAAAGCCTATTTATAAGCTAGCCTAAATTGCAACTTCAAATGAAATTGAAAACAAATTATAGTCAAATGAAAATTAACTATTCTAGATGATTCTTGTGACCTTGATTGAGTGGTATTTGTGGGCTTTGCTTACTTGAAGTTTAAGTGGACCTTGGAGTGAAATTAATTGACCCAAGGTGCAGTTTCAGGGGTCGTTTGGCATGTATGGGCACTCTTTTGGGCACTGGGTTGGGCGAGCGTGCATGAGAGCGCTGGCCATTTTTCCTTGTCATGCATACGCGTCGTCCACGTGTATGCGTGACCCTTGATGCTGGCGCTTGCGTGCGAGTGTAGACGAGTGCGTGACGGGTGAGCGTCACACCTGGCGCTCTTGGAGGCGAGCGTGCAAATGAGCGTGGCACTGAGTTCTCTTGTCATGCGTACACGTCGCCCATGCGTACACGTGACCGCTATCGAAGGCACTCTTAGTGGCGAGCACTGCAACGAGCGCTGAAGGCAAGAGTGGGTCACTAGACGCTTGTGTACGAGCTTTGAGGCGAGCGCTGGGTTCTCTTATCACGCGTACGTGATACGTGAAAATTAGATTTCACACATATGAACTACCGGCAAGTATATCGGGTCGCATCAAGTAATAAAACTCACTGAGAGTGAGGTCGATCCCACGAGGATTGGTGGATTAAGCAATTTTAGTTAAGTGATGTTCTAGTTAGGCAAACAATTTTTGGTGTGATTTCTTGTTATCTTAAGCATGAAAGTAGAATGCAGGAATATAAATGACAAGGAATTTAAATAATAGAAAGTAAAAAAGAATGAATTAAATGATTGGAAATGTAAGAGTGAAAACTTAAAGTGCAAGAAAGTATGAACTGAAATGTAAATGACTGAAGCTTAGATTGCAAGTAAAAGCTGAAATGTAAATAACAGAAGCTTAAATTGCAAGAAAGTAATAACTGGAATGTAAATGACTGAAACTTAAAGAGCAAGAAAGTAAAGTTTTAGGATCTAAATTGTAGTAAAACTTAAATTGCATGAATTATAAAAGGAATTGGGTTTGGGGAATCAAAATAGCAGTGAACTATTTCAATTAAAGTAAATGCAGAGAGATCTAAACTGAAGAAATTCAAGGAAAATGATTCATCAGGGATTGGAGATACTATAATCCATCATGAATCAAATGAGTCTCAACTCCTTTCTCAATCATAAGAGTAGATCTATGGCGGATTGAAATTGATTGGATCCCAATTCTTTGGCAATCCAATCTCTCTAATCACAATTAATCTTGCCAATTCCTTGATCTAATTGTCATGAGAAGAATTAGAGCACATTCTCTCATCCATAAGCCACACAAACTCTCAAAACCTCAATTCCTCCCGAATGGTGTTGGTTAAGAGAATTGTGAAGAATAGAGCTCCAATTCTAATGCAAGTGATTCCCCTTCCGAGACTCACACAAGCATTCAGTAGAATTAAACCCCCTTTCGGAGTGAATAATTCACAACCGAAACAGAAGTTACCCTATAGCTACCCAAATGAATTGAGAAGAAGAAGAATTTCATTGATTCATTATGATTACAATAGAGCTCCTCCCCCTAATGAAAATGGGGTTTAGTGACTCATAGCTCTAAGTATCAATAGCAATCTCAAACTGGAAATTAAACTGAGCATTGAAAAGAAAAATAAAACTGTAAACAAAGATGAAACTGGAAAAGTGATGCAGAGTCTTAGTAAAAAGTAAAATTCAAAAATGCAAAAGTACAAAAGATATCTAAAAGAAAAAGAAGATGAAAAAAGTAGATCCCGAAGAAGATCCTCATGATTCCAAATGTCCCCTATTTATAATAGTTCAGTGGCTGCTTCAGGTGTACTTCCCAGTTGTTCCAAAGTGGGCTTTCTTTTTAGTTGGACCAATCAGCTCCTAGGAGAACGTAGCACTTTCAGGAAAGTGAAGCGTTCTTCCATCCACGCGTACACGTCACCCACGCGTACGCATCGTTCTTGTTTCTGGCACTTGTCGCGCGTACGCGTGACCCACGCGTGTGCATCATTCAGCATCTCAGTAATTGTCACGCGTACGCGTCATATACGCCTACGCGTCCTTTGTAGCGCTCTCCAAGAGAACGTAGCGCTCGCGCCAAGAACGCTCTCCCATGTGTACGCGTCCTCCACGCGTACGCGTAGATGTCAAAATGTCACTTCCACACTGCCGCTCTATCCACGCGTTTGCGTGAACCTTCACCAATGCCACACCCACGCGTACGCGTCATTGACGCGTACGCGTCGCCAGCCAAACTTAGAATCCAACTTTGAATGTTGTTGCAGGCGCTCTTTGAACGAGAGTGTAGCGCTCTTGGCTGAAGAGCGCAGATCCCTCCCACGCGTACGCGTCACATACGCGTACGCGTCGCTGAAGAACGTAGCGCTCTTTGAAAGAGAGAGTAGCGTCAGGGGGTGTGCTACAGGGGAACGTAGCGTTCTTCAAATGAGCGTAGCGCTCTTTCTACCTTGCCATGATCACAAAACAACATCTCATCAAAGCTATGCATCTTAAATTTTTATAAGTCAAGTTTTTAACATTTTTCTTATGTCATTTGCATAGAATCAACCACAAAATCACTTAGCCTTTAACATCTTAATGTATATTGAGAACTTCATTCAAATGCTTATTTATTTTGAATAAAATGCATGAAATTAAGCTAAAACTACTTAAACTAACTAGCTAATCTAAAACAAAATGCGAATGCATCACGACACCAAACTTAAAATCTTGCTATCCCTCAAGCAAGAAAAGAATTATGCACACAAGTTTCTTTTACTTGGAGTGGATTGAAGAATAGCTCATAATGTCTTGGTAAGTAAAGTGATTAAGTGATAGTGGGGTGAACTCTGAATTATATGCTCATGTAAGGATTCCAGTGCTCATTAGTCCCTATATTTTTTGAAGTCTTAGGTTTTAGGACTTTCATTCGAATTGTATTATGAAAAAATCTTTATAGATAGTCACCTTGAAGCAGCATTTATTCATCTCAGCCTTTACTCTAGGTGTCATGTCTCAAAGCGGCCCTTTAAGATAAATTTTCAATCAATACTCCCAACCAAGTTGGGTTAAGGCATTAGGTGATGAAGCACCCCTTAGGATTTACTAGCTCAAGCCTCTCTCTTTGACACAAATCCACCACAAGCATGTCACTAGAATATTAACTCTTTGAGTTTTATCTTGTATGTTTCTTTTTCTTCCTAGTAATTGATGCTCAGAGCCTTGGGCTTGTTGTTTATTTTTCTTTCTCTTTTGTTTTCTTTTGCTACTTCTTCTTGGATCAATAGATTTTTGAGATTTTCTATAACACTTCTCCAAATTTTATTTCCTGCCTATGAGCTCCCATACAGGTTTTCACAAACATGCAATCTTAATAAATAATCATATAATCGGAACCACCACTCCTCTTAATCTTTTACTTGCCTCAATATTTTTGGGATTCCTCAATCCTTCTTTTCAAAGAAACATTCTCTGATGCATTTTTTGAGATATTGAGTGCAAGTAATTTTTTAAGAGTATGGTGCTGTGATATATCAAGCATCATGGTTATTAAGCCACAAAGAAACTATGCTAAACAAACACTTTTTTCAGAACATAAAACAACCAAACATGAAAGTGCAGAACATAAAAACTTAATCATAAAAGTGCAGAACATGAAAACTTGGAAGGCATATCATTTTTCAGATATGCATCTTCCTTATTTACTCAGACTATGAAAGGAGCTTCACCACCTCTAGTTTTTGTGGCCCTTCCCTTTGCTTGATTCTCCTTTATTCTCTTTATTGTTAGGCTCTTGCTTCTTCTTGCTCCTTTTTTCCTCGTCCCTTTTTCCAGTTTGTTCTACTTCATCTCAGAGTCCAGCATCTTTCAATCTTTGTCTCATTCTTTCCTCATTTTTTCTTGCTCTTGCTAATTGTCCTTCCAATGGCTTGATCTGTAGGTATGGTATGATCTCCCTATTTAATATAGGCATACTGGAAATGAGGTAGTCAAGCTTGGCTTGGGTATCCACATCATATTCCACTCTGTCCACGTGTGTAGCCTCCCCAGCTGTGTGGTATATATTTTTCCAGGCCAACAAGTTATCAAGGTACCCTTCAAGCTAATCTTGTTGATAGGGTATTTTTTGAAAGACTCTTAGAATTGATCAAATTGTTCTCTGTGCTGGTCCAATAGTCTTGCTTGAAAATCCCTTTGCTGATCTATCGTCCTTAGCTGGAAATTCTCTTGCTACTCCATCATTTTCATGTATTGCTCTTGTTGCTGCTCCTGAGCCCTTGTGTATTGCTCTTGCTGTTGCTCTTGAGCCCTCATATATTGCTGAGACAGTCCTTCAATGGCACTCTGAATTTGGCTTAAATCAATTATACTAGAATCTTGTCCCTCTTCTAATTGTATTTTCCTTCTTCTTCTCTGAGGTCTTCTCTCACCCTGAGTGCTACTGACATTGTCCATCCTCAGCTTAGTAATAGACTTGCCTTCCTTCACCCAGTCTGTGTCTTGATCTTCAAAAAGCACTCCTGCCCTATTGCACAGACGCAATATGGTTCTTGGGTGGCCGAGTCTGGTTGATTTGCTACTGTCCTCAGCTAGCTCTTGAATGCTGTCTGCTATAAGTTGTGGCACATTTATTTCTCCCCCTTTGATTATGCAGTGTATCATGATCGCTCTCTTGATTGTGACTTCTGAAGTGTTTGCAGTGGGGGAGATTGATCTTTTCACTATTTCATACCAACCCTTGCCTTCGGGTGAGAGATCAATTCTTTTCAAGTGACATGGATTATTATTTGCACCTCTCACCTAATCTTTACCATCCAGACATATATCATTCACTATCTCATCAGGGTCATTTTTGTCCTTCATTCTTTCTTCAAAACTGGGATCTCTGAATGGTATTGTTCTTATTTGTAAAACCCTCATGATTGTTGCTGGGCTGAAGTCTACTTCTACCCCTCTCACATAACTCTTGTAGGGAGGGCTGGTTTTATTTTCTCTAACTGCATTTGCATAGAACTTCCTTACAAGGGTTGCACTTATGTCTATCTCTGGATCACACAAGAACTCCCATCTTCTCTTTTCTATCACTTCTCTCATTATAGGATATTCTTCTTCCTTCAATCTGAATCCTATTTCGGGAATGACTTCCTTACTCTCCATCCACCCATGATGTTGGAGTTCATGGAATTGAGATTTGAATCTTTTTCTATCATAAGTGGGTAATTTAGCTAGTTGCTTCCCTTTTCTTCTTTTAGAACTTGGTGAGGTCATTGATTGGAGAAGGAGGAGGCCAAATCCAAAACACCAAACTTAGAATGGTGCTGGTCCTCAAGCACAAGAAAAATTATGAGCAAAGCCTAGAAGAAAAGGGATTTGGAAAATTGAAGTGTATGAACACAGCTTGAAGTGATAATATGAAATTGAGAAAAGAATCTTGAACAGAGCAAGGCCTGAAAAGAAAAGTGACTTGGGGTGTATGAAAAAGTGTGTTCGGTTTTGGGCAGAGGGATTGGTGATGAATAAAGCAAATATGTTAATACAACAAAGATGTGTGAGCAAAAGGGAAGCTGCTTGCAAATTTAAAGCAAGGGAATGAGTTATTGGAGCAAGACAAAGGGGTTGGTGGTTTAGCTACTTTGAAATGGAGGGTGAGGATTGAGTGAATGTAGTGAGGATGGATGGCTCATATGAGGAGGTGGACTGAAGATAAGGATTGAGGTTGGTTGTGGCAATGGTTGTAGCCTGGTCATGACATTTGGAGTGTTGGTGTCCTAGCTAGCTAATGCATGTTAGGGTGCTTTTCCCAAGGCACAAAGCTCTAGGCCATGTGATTCCTTATGCTGTCTGGTTCTTCCTTTGCCCATGTGACTCCACTATGTTCCAATTCCCTCCTTGCTTCTGTCACACCTTTTTTTTGTTTTTCTGCAAGATAAAAACAAAGCATCAACTCATCTTTTTTTCTTAAAATAATAAAAATTAATTGAAGACAAATCTAACTTTACTTATTAATGAGAACAATTAATTAATGTTGTTTCTTTATGCTTAAAGGAACTAAATCATCTATCTTGAAATTCAATATTTATGTAGCTTATGTGAACACCAAACTTAGATTGTGACTGTATGCTGCAAAATTAATCAATTAAATCACTTAGATAGACTCAATTGATGTTAATGTCCCATGATGCTATCATAGAGTGTCTTTATTCACACCAAACTTGGTGTTCATCATAGGCTACATGCAACCTTAATGACTTTCTATGACAATTGATTTTGTTCCCTTAAATGCATATGAATAGACATTTTATTTCTAACTATCAAAGCATAAAAATTAAAGGATACTATGCATGGTTTGCCTCTCATGAAGCGCTCTTTTATCGTCATTAGCTTGACGTTGCAACTTCTTTCTTCATGTCAGCAGATGCTCACTCTTTTCCTTGTTCCATGATCCACCAAGGTAATGCTTAGCTCTGTGATCATTCACTGTGAATGTGTTCTTTGTAGCTTCATTCAGAAGTTCAAGGCTTCCATGTAGGAAAACCTTGGTCACCAGATAAGGGCCAGTCCATTTAGACTTGAGTTTTCCAGGAAAAATTTTGAGCCTAGAGTTGTATAATAGCACTTGTTGCCCTGACTCAAACTTTCTTCTTGAAATTTTCTTATCATGCCATCTTTTAGCTCTCTCCTTGTATATCTTAGCATTCTCGTAAGCTTCTAATCTGAACTCATCCAATTCATTGAATTGAAATAGCCTTTTCTCTCCTGCTGCTTGAGAGTCAAGATTGAGAAGTTTAGTGGCCTAGAAAGCTTTGTGTTCGATCTCCACCAGTAGGTGACAGGATTTTCCATAAATCAGCTGGAAGGGTGACTTCCCAATTGGAGTTTTGAAAGTAGTTCTATATGCCCATAAAGCATCGTCCAGCTTTCTTGCCCAGTCCTTCTTTGTGACCCCAACTGTCTTCTCCAAGATTCTCTTTAGCTCCCTGTTTGCCAATTCAGCCTGCCCATTAGTTTGAGGGTGGTATGGTGTGGCCACCGTGTGAATTACTCCATATTAGTGGAGTAGCTTTTTCATTTGTGTGTTGCAAAAGTGGTTGCCACCATCACTAATAAGGCCTTTAGGTACCCCATATCTGGTGAAGATGTGTCTCTTAAGAAACTGAAGAACAATTGGTGCATCACAGGTAGTTGTTGCTATGACCTTGATAAACCCTATTTTAGGGTTTATCTTGTGCTTAATTTAGTAGATTTTATCCATTACTCTCACACTTATTCATATAATTTGCATGTTTTACATTTTCCTTCCTATTTTTGTGCTATGATTGAAAACATGCTTCTTTGGCCTTAAATTTGCTAATTTTAATCCTCTTTTATTACCATTCGATGCCGTGATATGTATGTTAAGTGTTCTCAGGATTTATAGGGCCGAAATGGCTTAGAGGATGGAGAAGAAGCTTGCAAAAATAGAAGGAACACAAGAAACAAAGGGGATGACCAGCGAGGATCGACGCGCACGCATAGCTCACACGTGCGCGTGACTTGGAACTTTTCACAGCGACGCGTACGCGTGACGACGCGTACGCATGACAAGCGAAGTTGCATAGCGACGCGTACGCGTAACTGACGCGTACGCGTGACACGCGCAGAAGACCATCGACGCGTACGCGTGACTTATGCATACGCGTGATATGCACCACGTGCAGAAATTGCACAAAATGCTTGGGGCGATTTCTGGGCTGTTTTTGGCCCAGTTTCAAGCCCGAAAAACACAGATTAGAGGTTGACTAAGTGGGAGCAATGGACAATTGATGTGACAATTGAGGAGGATAATGAGGATAGGACTTCTAGTTCTCATACCTTACCAAGAGTTTTCTTAATTGTTAGTTTATTTTCTTGTCATTTACATTCTTTGTTCCACATTTCAAAAACCCAAAAAGATACAATCTCATAACCAATTATAAGTACACTTTCCTGCAATTCCTTGAGAGACGACCCGATGTTTAAATACTTCGGTTTATTTTTATTGGGTTTGCTTTAGTGACAAACAAATTAAATTTGATTGAGGTTTAATTGTCGGTTTAGATCTATACTTGCAACGCGATTATTTTGTGAAATTCTTTACCGACAATTTTCCCCATCAATTTTTGGTGCCGTTGCCGGGAAATTACAAACGTGTGCCTTATTATTGGTTATTGTGAATATTGTGAATAATTTTACTTTTTTGTTTCTTTGTTAGTGTTTCTAGTTTTAGGAAGTTATTTTGACTAATTCTTATTAGTTTTTGTTTTTATTTGCTACTATAAATTCTCATCCCTTTGGCTACGAGTTTGGTCACAATTATGTTGTAGGGAATGGAAGCTACAATGAAAGCTTGCATCAAGGATGGGACAATCAAAGATGGGAGGAGCCACAAAGATTTGATCAACCCTCTTGGCAACAACCTCCACCCACTTACTATGAGCAAGAACCATTCCAAGGTGCATACCAAGACAATGGATATGGTGGACCCTCTTATAGTTACCAATAAGCCCCAGCCCCACCATATGCCTATGAACTCCCTCCTCAACATAGCTTTAAACCACCATACTCACAAGCCCCTTTCCACCATTCACCTCCATATGACCCTAACCCTTATCCACCACACCAACCACCATACGAACCATATGAACCATACCCAGAACCACCACCTCAATATACACCATCTCTATACCCTTATCAAGAAGAACCACCTCCGTATTATGAGCCTTTTCTCCCAACAAATGAACCCTCCTATCCACCCCAAGCTCCCATAGATGATACCTTTACTGCTATTCGCCAAGGGCAAAGAGAGCTTCAAACCACACTTACCTCTACTCTCACCGGTCTCACCTCTACCCTCCAATCTCTTATATCCCGTGTGGATCCATCCTTTAATCCCAATACTCAACCCTCAAGCTCTGGTGCACCTACTTTTAACCCATATCCATCAATCCAAGAGCAACATGATCCCAATTACGCTATTGACATGGAACAAGAGAGAAGGGATCATCTTAGAGACGTAATGGATCGGGTTCACGCATACATACTTTAAGAAAAGCAGGAGAAGGCCCAAAAAATGGAGGTAGGAGAGACCCTTGAAGATGAAGGAGTAGTTGAAGAATTAGGGGGAATTAAAGAAAGTTGTCAAGAAGTGAAAGTTATCAAGGAGGAGTTAGATTTTGTACTAGAGCAAGTGGAAAAAACTGAAATTATCAAGGAAGAGGAAGTGGTTGAGGACTTAGTAGATGCGGAACCTCCATGGGAAACTCAAGTCATAGAGCCTCCTTCCAAGACGTTTGAATTTGATGTTGAGGAGGGTGTACAACCTCCAAGGCATATCATGGTTGAAGACGTTGAGGAGGTTGATCATGAGATGGGTTCAATAATGAATGAGTTTTTACCTACAATTGAACCCTCTCCCATTAAACTAGAGGAAGAGGTTAATGTTGCAGAAGCTTGTCAAGAGGTGGAGATCATCAAAGAGGAGCCCAAGAGAGTGAAGCATACATTGGCAAGGCCGCCACTAGAGATACCTCCCCCCAAGCCATTACCATCCAACACAACATTCAAGTGGGTAAAATTCTTATCCTTAAACTCTACCTTCCCACTTGAATATGGTCTGCTTGAAACGAATGGACAACTTAGAGCTATCTGCGGTTTTAAGAGTAAAAGGGAGATGGTTAGTGGTTGACAACACCATCCTAGGTTCATTATGGTTGGAAGCTCAAGGCCTAATTGCAAGGGTTGGTATAATTGTCAATTGATTGGGTGTAGGAGGATGTTTGGGTGCTTAAATGAGAATTCCAGGGCTAAACTACCCGGAGGGAATCATGATGATCAACTTGAAGACGGGTGTGGAAACAAGATTTGGGATCCCAGCATACAAGAGGATCAACTTTGGGAGCTCGAAGCTTGTGGAGAACTTCATCAAGGCTTGGTGAATTTATTTGGAGATGTTAGAGCTTATTGGAAGTCCAAGCGTTGGTGGAAGTTTCAAGATGAGTTCAAGCACAAGCCACCATGACACGGAGCTCACCAAATATCCAACTTAAGGACAGTAAATAAAAGTGCTAGGTGGGAGATACCCCACCATGGTAAATTATTTCTAATTTCCCTTTTATTTATATTAGTAATAAGTTAGATTTTTATTTTTGTTTTTAGATATGTTTATTTCGTTTAATTCATGGTTTATTTGTCTAAAAAAATTTTTTCACTCGACGTGCACGCGTCATGTGTCGGTGCGTAACGTTAATGAAATAAACAGAGAGTTGCAATGGAGACGCGCGGGAGGGGTGCCAGGCGCATAGGCCAACCCACGCGTACGCGTGCTTCACGCGTACGCGTCCCATGTAGAAATTTCAACCCACGCGTAAGCGTTAGCGACGCGTACACGTGGGCATGAAAATCGGCGTAGAAGCGTGAATTGAACAGAGAGTTGTGCAGCTATGGCGCTGGAGTTGCGGGAGTAGACGCTCACGCATCAGTGTTCATTCTTTGCCATCCACGCGTATGTGTGGGCGACACTTACGCGTCGCATGGCTACTTCAGTTTTCACGCGTACGCGTGATGCACGCGCGTCGCGTCGCGTCTTGTTTTTCATTTCCTCCTTCTTTCTCCCTCCTTTTTTACTTTCTTCTTCTTCATTTCTTTAACTTCTCATCCTTATTCTCTTTCATTCTCTTTTACATATTGCATTTGCATACTTTCCTTTATCGCATTTTAATTTTGTTCATGTTTTTATTTTCTTTCCTAATTTCCTATTTTATCATTGGTGTTAAATGTTCTTATTCAACTGTTGCATTTTTTCCTGCATTATTTTAGTGCTTCGTGCCTTGTTTTACATTGTTGTGTATTATTATTCATAGATCAATGCTAATCTTTTATGATACTTGTATTCCATTTGCATTGATATGCACTTGCACTGTCTTTCATTACTCACTCTCTCTCCCCATTGTTGTAATTTTTGCACTATTGATATGCCATCTACTTCTATTATTTTCTCACTTGCATGTTGTAGCTACCATGTGGTTGAGAACCTTATGGCATTAACCCACATATATTTTACTTCTTTCCATATAATTGTTTCTGGGTTACTTCTCTTCCTTTTTCTCTTCTTTCAGGATAGCCACCAAGAAGGGAAAGGGAAAGCTTCTCAATGGGGCAACCGACGAGTCAATCTGCACAATTTTTGGAGCAAAGCATCAGTTGGAGCCACCCGTCCACCTGCACATCTTTGCATGTACCGAGGACGGTGTAATCTTTAAGTGTGGCGAGGTCGATACCGACTTCCGTGGGTTAGTTACTTTTCCTTCTCAACACCAATATTTAATTTGTTAGTTCATTGTTGCAATTGCATGTTTGATTGCATGTTTGCTTGATTTTGTGCATATTTTATCACTACTTGGTTGAAGTAACGAATTCTTTTTCAAGAAACCTTTTATAGCATTTCACTAATTTGAATTAAAATTTTTGTTAAACTTGCTTGAAGAAATTTATTTTGGAACATGGTTTAGAGCTAGAACACAAAAAAACCAGTGAGATTTTGAGCCTATTTGATTGGTTGCATTTTATCAACCAACATTTTATTTTTGGTATGTGTTTTTCTCTCTAAAATTGTGATTTTTGTCTTGTTTAATTCTATATTTTCATTATTTGATGTATGCATGCACTTATATGATTGAGGCCTTTGTTTCACTGAGCTTACATACCCATATGGCCTTAACCTTTTCATTATCCTTTGTAAACCAATGTTGAGCCTACTTATCCCATTTATTCTTTACTTTAGCTCATCACTAACTCTAAGCGGAAAACAATAATGTCCTTAATTTGAATCCTTGGTTAGCTTAGGCTAGTGAGAGTGTTCATGATTTAAGTGTGGGGAAGTTGGGTTTCGAAACATTTGGTTTGAGAATTGGGTGTTGTATATTCTTGTGAAAATGTGCAAAATAATAGTTGAGCATATATTCCTGCATTCAATAATTTAATCATATGCATTGAGAAAAACAAAAGAAAAATAAAAAAAAAGAGAAAGAAATAATAATATAAAAAAAGAGCAAATAATAAAAAGGGGACAAAATGCCCCAAAGTAAATGGTGAAAGCAATGCATATGTACTGTACTCGAAATTAGGATGCATGAATATGTGCAAAATATAGTTAATGGATAGTTAGGTTTTATATTCTGATTACATGGATTGGCTTAAGTTAGGTGGAAAGTTTAAGTTAATTAAGGATTCAGATTTTAGTCCACTTGGCCAAATACAATCCTACCTTGACCCTAATCCCATTACAATCCTTAAAAGACCTCTTGATATGTGTATTTGTACATCAAATTATTTGTTTATTGGTAGAAGAAGAGCAAGCCTTAGAAAGCAAGGTTAGTAGAGAATTGAGAGAATCAAACCTTAAACACTTGAGTGATTAGAGTGTATACACTTCCGATGAGGGTTCGATGCTCGATTCTTTGTTCCCGGCTTTCATGAGCTATTTTCTTCTGCAAGTTTACTTGTGCTTTATTTTGTGATTTGAATTAGTGGAATCCAGTTTATGTTTATCTTGGAGAATTTGTTTACTTTTAACCAAGTAGGTAGAAGTATTTTTGCATTTAGTTGCATTCATATAAATAGGTTGCATTTCGTAAGTTTTACCATTCCTCTTCACTCCTTTATAGCTTCTCTTGAGCTTAGCATGAGGACATGCTAATGTTTAAGTGTGGGGAGCTTGATAAACCCCATTTTTAGGGTTTATCCTGTGCTTAATTTAGTAAATTTTATCTATTATTCTCACACTTATTCATATAATTCGTATGTTTTACATTTTCCTTCCTAATTTTGTGCTATGATTGAAAACATGCTTCTTTGGCCTTAAATTTGCTAATTTTAATCCTCTCTTATTACCATTCGATGCCGTGATATATTTGTTAAGTGTTCTCAGGATTTATAGGGCAAGAATGGCTTAGAGGATGGAGAGGAAGCTTGCAAAAATGGAAGGAACACAAGAAACAAAGGAGATGACCAGCGAGGATCGACGCGCACGCATAGCTCACGCGTGCGCGTGACTTGGAGCTTTTCACAGCGACGCATACGCGTGACTGACGCGTACGGGTGACTGACGCGTACGCGTGATACGCGCAGAAGACCATCGACGCGTACGCGTAACTTATGCGTACACATGATATGCGCCACGTGCAGAAATTGTAGAAATGCTGGGGGCGATTTCTGGGCTGTTTTTGGCCCAGTTTCAAGCCCGAAAAACACAGATTAGAGGTTGACTAAGTAGGAGCAATGGACAATTGATGTCACCATTGAGGAGGATAATGAGGATAGAACTTTTAGTTCTCATACCTTGCCAAGAGTTTTCTTAATTGTTAGTTTATTTTCTTGTCGTTTACATTCCTTGTTCCACATTTCAAAAATCCAAAAAGATACAATCTCATAACCAATTATAAGTATACTTCCCTGCAATTCCTTGAGAGACGACCCGAGGTTTAAATACTTTGGTTTATTTTTATTGGGTTTGCTTTAGTGACAAACAAATTAAATTTGATTGAGGTTTAATTGTCGGTTTAGATCTATACTTGCAACACGATTATTTTGTGAAATTCTTTACCGACGATTTTTCCCCCATCAGACCTCTACCCATTTGGAGACATATTCCACTGCTACCAATATGTATTTGATGGAATATGATGTGGAAAATGGTCCCATGAAGTCTATGCCCCAGAGATCAAACAGTTCCACTTCCAGAATGTAGTTTTGAGGCATTTTATTCCTCCTTGTTAGTCCTCCAACTCTTTGGCATTCATTGCATTGGTGCACAAATTTTCTGGCATCTTTGAATATGGTTGGCCAATAAAATCCACTTTGAAGCACTTTAGCAACTGTTCTTTCTGGCCCAAAGTGTCCACTATAAGCTGAACTATGACAATGCCAAAGTATGTATCTCATTTTATTTTCAGGAACACACCTTCTAATCATTCCATCTGGACATCTCCTAAATAAGAATGGTTCATCCCACAAGAATTTCTTAGCTTCATTGAGCAACTTCTTCTCTTGTTGCCTGGTGAACTCTTGGGGAATCCTTCTTCCCACCTTGTAGTTTGCAATGTCAGCAAACTAAGGTGCTTGTTGGACTTGGAGAAGATGTTCATCTAGGAACTTCTCATTCACTGGTTGTGGTGCATCTTGGTTGCTTTCTTGTGGTAATCTTGACAGATGGTTTGCAACTTGGTTCTCACTTCCTTGCCTATCCCTGACTTCAATGTCAAATTTTTGTAGCAACAACACCCACCTAATAAATCTTGGCTTGGAATCCTATTTAGACATGAGATACTTGAGAGCAGCATGATCAGTATACACTACAACTTTTGAACCAATCAAGTATTGTCTAAATTTATCAAATGCATATACAATTGCCAAGAGTTCTTTTTCTATGGTGATATAATTTTTCTGTGCTTCATTTAACACCTTGCTTGCATAGTATATAACATGATGCAACTTATCCTTTTTCTGTCCCAATACAGCACCAATTGCAAAATCACTTGCATCACACATAAGTTCAAAAAGTAATTCACAATTTGAGGGTGTGATGATTGGTGCTGTAGTGAGTTTATTTTTCAAAGTTTCAAAGGCATGCTTGCAACTATCATCAAAGACAAAAGGATTGTCAACCACCAACAAATTGCTTAGTGGTTTAGCTATCTTTGAAAAGTCTTTGATGAATCTCCTATAAAAACCAGCATGTCCCAAGAAACTTCTCACACTACAACAAACTAGGATTTTTGCAACGGTAAAAAACCATTGCCGTTGATCAAATAACCGTTCCTAAAACTTTTGGCAACACTTTGGCAATAGTTTTTGACTTGTGGTATATATGGCCGTTACCAATGCTCATAGGCAACGGTTTTTTACCTAAGGCAACAGTAACAAAAAAAACCGTTGTTTCAGTTACTAGCAAAAACAACGATTTTGACGGAAAATTTTAAACAATGGTTTCGAACCGTTACTTGATAAGCAACGGTTTAGAACCGTTCTTATAAATGATCCAACGGTTTAATACCGTAACTAGATAGGCAACGGTTTTAAACTATTGTAGTTATATTATTCACATAACCAACGGTTTTAAAGCGTTACCCTTGGTGTCATTTTTCGGCAACGATTTTAATACCATTGCCATTTTATAGTCATCTAAGACAACGGTTTTAAAGCGTTACTGTTGGTGTCGTTTTTCGGCAACGGTTTTAATACCATTGCCATTTTATCGTCATCTAAGACAACAGTTTTAAAGTGTTACCATTAGAGTCGTGTTTTGGCAACGGTTTTAATACCATTGCCATTATGTAATCATCTTTGACAACGGTTTTAACACCATTGTCTTCTGTAACTATTGAAAATGATTTTTTTGTAATATATAATTTTTTATTTATAATAGTTTTCTCGTGAATGAAATTAATTTCAGTATTTTTTTTAATTATTTAGTCTCAATAAATAATATAAACTATTTGAATCAAGTCACTAAAGAAAAATAATTGAACATTTTTCATCAAATTTAACTTATAAAAATTGTTATAAGATCCACAATATCATCTAATTTTACAAAAAATATAATAACAAAAAAGAGTTGAAATAGCTAAGTAGGAAATAGTCATCATGTCCATAAGTTCATGACTTTTACTCTGTAACAGTTGCTTTTAAAAATTTGACCTTAATCAAGTTCGATTTCCCCTTCAACATAGTTTTCCTGTAAACAAAAAAAAAATCAAACATAAAACTACACATCTTTAATACTAATAATGTTAAATAAAAATGTTTGAGTGAGAGAAAGGACAAACATATGTATCATAACATTCTTTTATTTGGATACACAAAACAATTGAATCAACATCATCATAATCAACCATTATTTAAGATATGATAACATATAAAAACTTTAACAACAAATAATACCTCTTCATGCGCATCATTGTTCGGATTGCCTAAAGTGCTTCCTAATTGAGCGGCTAACATGTCAAGGTCCACTCCTGAGCTTTTTTGTTGCAGCATTATCTTAACAAGTGATTTTAGTTCATCTACTTCTTTTTGCATCACATCAACCTTACCCTCTAATGTTGCCTTCTCAGTTGCATGTTGCTGCTTAAGGGTGGCAATTTCTTCATTTTTCTTTAACAAAGTTGGTGTGGTAACTCTTCTGTGACATTGCACTCTCCCTGCCTTATCTTTCCCAAATATAGATTGAAAAGCTCTAATTGCTGATTCTTTAGACTTTTTATTCTCAGCTTGCAAATGTGCCTATATTAATGTGAAGAAAAAAATAATAATAATAAAATAAGAGTAAATACACAATTGGACTAAAAGCATATATCATTTGACAACATCAAAACAAATAATAGAGATTAAGAATAATATCAAGATTCTTTAACTCAACACAAGCATAAAAGTAACCACAAGTGATAGACAAATTGCCAAGACACAAGAAATTCATAACCTATTTTAACCAAATTAACTCCTAATACTTACAATAACATCCAAAGTGTCTTCATCCAATGATTTTTCCTTTGTGCTTTGGCGAGTCTCAACAAACATTTCTGCTTGAGTAGGTGGTTCATTATTTTCCTTAGAAGCAGCCTATAAGTCCAATTCAAATAACATTTAAATAGAGTTAAAAAGCACACCACACATACACATACAAATTCACAAAGAATAAAAAATTGTACCAATCTTACTCGTATTCTTGCAAAATTTATTGGTCTCTTTCGATGCCTAAATTTCTGTTGTGCCCTATTTTTCTTATTCTGCACAAACATTTTCTACATAACAAGAGACAAGTATTATTAAAAAAATCATCATATTTTACTCATATGTGTATATAATATAATTGCATAAACAATTACACTAAGTTTCACATGTCTTACCTTAACTTTCTCAGTTCTTCAATAAGCAATTAACTTGCGAAAATGACTTTCAGGTATGCTTTTAGGACATTTTTCAACATCTCATTAACACATTTGTATGGCAGAAAATGAGTTTGCTTTATTGTGGTCTTATACCTTCTCCAGTTGTCATTGATACGAGCAAGGGCCATCCTCTTTCCTTCAGTTGGAATAATAAATTTAGCCTATAAAACACAAATATTATTTGCTAGTAAGAATAAAATACATGTGTACATTTCCAAATAGTTTCTAAAAGAAACAAGACTAATATTCTCACTTGAACATATTCCCAAATGGCTTCTTTATCTTTAATCCCCTTCCAATTTGTGTAAATTAATGGACAAAAATCTGAATTCCTTGCCACTATGCCCAAAAATTTGCTCAAGTTGTTTACAGCTTCATCAGTAGGACCAATTGCCTCTCCTTCAATATCTAGAGTAATTTCATCTCTATCTTCCAACTGTCTTGCATGAATCTTCAAGCATTTTGTAGGTCCTCGTGTTTTCTTCACTGTTGTCTCTTTACAAAGATACTAATTATATACCATCCCTCTTATTGATTTATAAGATATTTAATTGAAAAAAAAGAAAAAAATTAAAGTAACCTTTTGAGTTGAATTTGGTCACGAAACAAAACTAAAGTAACAAATTACCAAATTCAATTCACAAATTGGAATTCAATTAACACATAAATTTTTAGAAATTTTGACAGCATTCTGGCAGTAAATAGGACATTTCTGAATTTAAACAAACAGCAAAATCAACCCATATAAACTCACTATAATCAAATCAGCACTAGTCATGATCAATTTATATGAATTAAATGGCAGCAAGCGAAAATAGCAATCAGCAGCAATATAAAAATTAGCATAATAAGGCCATCATCATCATTGCTTAATCAAAACAAGGCATGAAATCAGCCATTAACAAGGATAAAGCAGCACTATACAATTTGAAACAGTAATACAACTACCATCATTTGTCAATTAAAACAGGAAGCTTTTCTATGATATCTATCTTAGCTTTGTCAATTTCTATACCCTTGCTTGAAACCTTATGCCCAAGAACAATTCCCTCAGGTACCACAAAATGGTATTTTCCTAATTTAAAACTAAATTAGTTTCTTGGCATCTTTTCAAGACAAGAGTTAGATAATGCAAGCAGGTATCAAAGAAATTGCCAAAGACAGAAAAATTATCCATGAAAACCTCTAAAATTTTTCTACCATATCAAAAAATATGAAAAGTATACACCTTTGAAAAGTAGCAGGGGCATTGCACAGTCCAAAGGGCATTCTTCTGTAGGCAAAGACTCCAAATAGATAGGTGAAGGAGGTATTTTCTTGGTCCTTGGGGTCCACCACTATCTGATTGTATCCAGAGTACCCATCCAAGAAGCAGTAATAAGCATGGCCAGCCAATCTTTCTAACATCTGATCAATGAAGGGAAGAGGGAAGTGGTCCTTCTTTGTAGCATCATTCAGCCTTCTATAGTCAATACACATCCTCCACCCTGTCACTGTTTTTGTAGGGATGAGTTCATTATTCTCATTAAAAATGACAGTCATGCCTCCTTTCTTTGGTACCACTTGCACTGGGCTCACTCAAGAGCTATCAGAAATTGGGTATATGATTCCAGCATTCCATAACTTTATCACCTCCTTTTGAAATACTTCCTTCATGGTTGGGTTAAGCCTCCTTTGAGGTTGTACCACTGGTTTTGAGTCTTCTTCTAGCAGGATCTTGTGCATACAGATGGTAGGGCTTATACCCTTGATGTCATCAATTGTCCACCCCAAGGCTATCTTGTGAGTTTTCAACACCCCAATCAATTTGGCTTCCTCTTGCTTGCTTAAGGATGAATTTATGATTACTGGAAGGTTAACCTCTCCACCAAGGAACACATATTTGAGATGAGAAGGGAGGGGTTTCAATTCTTGCTTTGGTGCCCCTTCCTTCTTAATTTCACTTGAACCTTCCCGTGCTTGTGCCTCTTGTGAATCTTCCTCTTGTATGTCTTGAGCTTCCCCCTCATGGTCTTCACATTAATCTGCTTCAAGTGCTTCTTCAACCAAATTTTCTATCATTTCCACTCTCATATGCTTTTCTTTCTCAGAGGGATATTGCATTACTTTAAAGACATTTATGATCATTTGCTCATCGTGCACCTTGAGAATCATTTCACCTTTTTCCACATCAATGATAGCCCTTGCCGTGGCTAAGAAGGGTCGCCCCAAGATAATCGAGTTGTGTACATCTTCTTCCATGTCTAAAATGACAAAATCGGCAGGGAAGATGAATTCTCCAACCTTCACCAATAAATTTTCTACAACTCCATTAGGTATCTTGAGTGATCTATCTGCCATTTGAAGTGACATTCTGGTGGGTTTAACTTCTTCTATTGCAAGCTTTTTCATCATTGAAAGAGGCATCAAATTGATGCTGGCACCTAAATCACAGAGAGCTCTTTCCAATGTCATATTGCCTATGGTGCATGATATGATGAAGCTCCCTGGGTCTTTGAGTTTTGGTAGAATGCCTCTTTGAATTAATGCACTGCACTCTTGGGTCAAGATCACAGTCTCCTTTTCATTCCAACTTCTCTTCTTATTGATGAGTTCCTTGAGAAATTTTGCATACAATGGCATTTGCTCCAAAGCTTCAGCAAGTGGGAGGTTAATTTCCAGCTTCTTGAAAACCTCTAAGAACTTGAAAAATTGCTGGTCTTTGATCTCCTTCTTCAACCTCTGAGGGTATGGCAGAGGAGGAATATATGGCTTCACCTCATTTTTTTTTCTTGTGGTTGCTCTTCCATGACTTGCTTTTCCTTCTTTGAAGTTTGTGATTCCTCCTCCTTCTTGGAACTTTTTTGATCATTCTTGTCTTCTTCTGCTTGTTTCTTTTTAGCACCATTGTTATTTTCCACAGTCTTTCCACTCCTTAGCTACACAGCTTTACATTTCTCCCTTGGATTAGGGATTGTATCACTTGGAAAAGCATTAGTTGGCCGTTCAGCTTGTCTGGCCAATTGCCCCACTTGTCTTTTGAGATTTCTCATCGTGGCTTCTTGTCGCTCTTGTCCTTTGACTAGGCCTTCTTGCCCTTTGGCTAGACTTTGTGTAGTTTGAGCAAGTGCTTGTGTGGTTTAGGTAAGGGCTTGTAAGCTTGCTTCAATATTTGAGATCCTGGTTTCTTGATGGTTAATGGATGGTATGTTGGGGTATGATTGTTGTTGCTAGAAGTTATTTGGGATGTTGAGGTGGGTGTTTTGTGAGTTGAATGGTGGTGTGAAGTTGTTTTGGTGGACTTGTGAATTGTTGTGGGGTTGCTGATATGAGTTTTGTGGTTTTTTGTATTGGTTAGTGTTATTGGATGAGTGATTTTGGTTATTTGTGTTGCGGGAGTTGTTGGAATTGTGGTTTCTTTTTCCTGAATTCTGATTATCTCCCCACCTCAAGTTGGGATGGTTATTCCATGATGAATTGTATGTATCACCATGGAAGTCATTCTGAGAAGAGCTTGAGGTGTTATGCATGTACTGAACTTGCTCTGGTTGCTGCTCATTGTTGCATTTCTCAAAAGCTTCTTCACCTTGGCCCATTCACTTGAAGGTTGACTTGCTATGTTCACTACAGCCAATTGAAGTCCATCTATTCTCTTTACCATCATCTCCATTTATTGTTGGTGCATCAATTTGTTCTGTGCCAAGATAGTATCCACACCCTCAAGCTCCAATACACCTTTCTTTGGAGTTTGAATTGGTTGGCATTGCCTTTGATGAGAGTAGAAGTATTGGTTATTGGCCACAGTGTCAATAAGATTCTGAGTTTCTTCGGCTGTTTTCATTAGCTGAAGTGAACCTCCTGCTGAGTAGTCCAATGCCTCTTGTGCTTTTAGAGTTAAGCCCTCATAGAAGTTCTGAAGTCTCACCCATTCACTGAACATGTCAGGTGGGCATTTCCTTATCAAGGCTTTGTATCTCTCTCAGGCCTCATAAAGTGATTCTCCATCCATAAAGTTTGCACTTCTTTTTTTAGCCGGATGATTCTCTAAGGTGGGTAGAATTTAGCTAGAAATTTGCTCACCAAAGCATCCCAGTTATTGATGCTTTCCTTGGGAAATGTCTCCAGCCATTGAGATGCCTTGTCCCTCAAAGAGAATGGAAATAACAGCAACTTGTAGATATCTGGATGCACACCATTTGTCTTGACTATTTCACATAGACAGATAGGTGTTGATTTGGGTCTTCAAGAGGACCCCCTCCATAAGAGCAATTGTTCTGCACCAAAGTGATACGTTGAGGCTTCAACTCAAAGTTATTGGCATGGACAATTAGAGTGAGTATGCTGCTTCCACAGTTCTTTGCATTAGGAATGGTGTATGAAGCCAGCACCCTTCAAGGTGGACAATTATTGTTAGCAACATCCTCAGGAGGGTTATGCAGATTGTCCTCCATGACTTGATCTTCTCCTTCTGAGTCCTCTTCACTGATTACCCCCTTCTCTCTTGCTTCTCTTCTCAATCTCAAGAAGGTTCTCTCTGGTTCAGAATCAAAAGAAGTAGATGCTTCCCTCCTTCCTCCTGGCATGCACAATCACAAACAAACCAAGTGAAAAATGTACACTCTGATGACAGAGTGTTGTTAGAGGTTAGATGACACAAAGTGTCGAGCAGTTAATGTGCTTAAAACAAAATAAAAGAGAAATTCTTAATCTAGACTACCACCAACTTAGTCATTGTTAACCTTTATCAATCCCCGGCAACGGTGCCAAAAACTTGATACGTGAAAATTAGATTTCACACATATGAACTACCAGCAAGTATATCAGGTCGCATCAAGTAATAAAACTCACTGAGAGTGAGGTCAATCCCACGGGGATTGGTGGATTAAGCAATTTTAGTTAAGTGATGTTCTAGTTAGGCAAACAATTTTTGGTGTGATTTCTTGTTATCTTAAGCATGAAAGTAGAATGCAGGAATATAAATGACAAGGAATTTAAATAAAAAAAAGTAAAAGAAAATGAATTAAATGACTGGAAATGTAAGAGCAAAAACTTAAAGTGCAAGAAAGTAAGAACTGAAATGTAAATGACTGAAGCTTAGATTGCAAGTAAAAGCTAAAATGTAAATAACAGAAGCATAAATTGCAAGAAAGTAACAACTGGAATGTAAATGATTGAAACTTAAAGAGCAAGAAAGTAAAGTTGCAGGATCTAAATTGCAGTGAAAATTAAATTGCATGAATTATAAAAGGAATTGGGTTTGGGGAATCAAAACAGCAGTGAACAATTTTAATTAAAGTAAATGCAGAGAGATCTAAACTGAAGAAATTCAAGGAAAATGATTCATCAGGGATTAGAGATACTATAATCCATCATTAATCAAATGGGTCTCAACTCCTTTCTCAATCATAAGAGTAGATCTATGACGGATTGAAATTGATTGGATCCCAATTCCTTGGTAATCCAATTTTTCTAATCACAATCACTCTTGCCAATTCCTTGATCTAATTGTCATGAGAAGAGTTAGAGCACATTCTCTCATCCATAAGCCACACAAACTCTCAAAACATCAATTCCTCCCGAATGGTGTTGGTTAAGAGAATTGTGAAGAATAGAGCTCCAATTCTAATGCAAGTGATTCCCCTTCCGAGGCTCACACAAGCATTCAGTAGAATTAAACCCCCTTCAGGAGTGAATAATTCACAACCAAAATAGAAGTTAGCCTATAGCTACCCAAATGAATTGATAAGAAAAAGAATTTCATTGATTCATTATGATTACAATAGAGCTCCTCCCCCTAATAAAAATGGGATTTAGTGACTCATAGCTCTAAGTATCAACAGCAATCTCAAACTGGAAATTAAACTGAGCATTTAAAAGACAAATAAAACTGTAAACATAGATGAAACTGGAAAAGTGATACAGATTCTCAGTAAAAAGTAAAATTCAAAAATGCAAAAGTACAAAAAAGATCGAAAATAAAAAGAAGATGAAAAAAGTAGATCCCGAAGAAGATCCTTATGATTCCAAATGTCCCCTATTTATACTAGTTCAGTGGTTGCTTCAGGTGTACTTCCTAGTTGCTCTAAAGTGGGCTTTCTTTTTAGTTGGACCAATCAGCTCCCAGGAGAACGTAGCGCTTTCAGAAAAGCAGAGCGTTCTTGCATCCACGCGTACGCGTCACCCACACGTACGCGTCGATCTTGTTTCTGGCACTTGTCGCGCGTACGCGTCATATACGCCTACGCGTCCTTTGTAGTGCTCTCCCACGCGTATGCGTCCTCCACAAGTACGCGTGGATGTCAAAATGTCACTTTCACGCTGCCGCTCTATCCACGCATTTGCGTGAACCTTCACCAATGCCACACCCACGCGTACGCGTCGCCAGCCAAACTTAGAATCCAACTTTGAAGGTTGTCGCAGGCGCTCTTTGAACGAGAGCGTAGCGCTCTTGGCTGAAGAGCGCAGATCCCTCCCACGCGTACACGTCATCCACGCATACGCGTGGCCCTTCGAAAATGTTGTTCCACGCGTACGCGTCACCTACGCGTAGCTGAAGAATGTAGAGCTCTTTGAAAGAGAGCGTAGCGCCAGGGGTGTGCTGCAGCGGAATGTAGCGTTCTTCAAATGAGCGTAGCGCTCTTTCTACCCTGCCATGATCACAAAACAACATCTCATCAAAGCTTCACATCTCAAATTTTTATAAGTCAAGTTTTTAACACTTTTCTTATGTCATTTGCATAGAATCAACCACAAAATCACTTAGCCTTTGACATCTTAATGTATAATGAGAACTTCATTCAAATGCTTATTTATTTTGAATAAAATGCATGAAATTAAGCTAAAACTACTTACACTAACTAGCTAATCTAAAACAAAATGCGGATGCATCAGTATGCGTGGGTCACGCATACGCGTGACCACCTTGGTGTTGAGAGTGTGCAATTGAGCGCTAATTCGAGCGCCACTTCTCCCAGGGCAGCACCAATCTTCATAAGAATTCTTTGTTTTGTGCTTTTTGCTTCTTCTTTCTATCATTTCCTACAACGTTAATCAACTCAAAGATATCAAAACAATATACAACTTAAGTATAAAAACACTCATTAATTAAGCATTATGAATTAGTTTTTGTCATGAAAAAGCATAGAAAAATACAACATGATGCTCATGCATCACAACACCAAACTTTAACTTTTCTTGTCCTCAAGAAAATAAAGAATCATGCAATAAATTTTGACAATCCAAGGTGAGAAGAGTAGCAATTTAATGTTCATGGTTGGTTAGTTTACTATGCATGCAACAATCACAAAAGAAATTTAAATGATTGATATTTCTATCTAGCTCACTTTTTGAAATCTTTTCTTTTTATTCCTTCCTTGAAATCTTTTACTATTCATGCTCTCTCTCTCTCTTTCTCTTTGATTAATGAGCTGAAATACTCATAACTAGGGCTTATATGTGATGGGCCTTGGGCCTAACTTGGGCCTGGTTCGTATTTTGGTTTGTTTGGCCCAATTTTGGCCAAAACCTTTAAGATTAGAGTTTTAATTCGTATTTTAAATATTTCTATCTGTCCAAATTAAAAATTTTAAATTCTTAACCTTATTCACTTATAATTAATTTTTTGCTCACAGTATCGAACAAATTTAAGCCGGTACAACCATTGTTGTCGATAGTATCCACTTTATTTTCCGCAATTGGCTATATTTTTGCGCCCAATCTTATTTTCCAACTTAATTTTCACCAAAAAAAATTTAATTTATAAATTTTTAATTTATTGACCTTATATACTCATATTTAGTCTATTAATTAATTATTTATCACTTTTATCGGATTTTACATCCCCTGTGGCACTCCCATGTTTGGATCACTTCTAGGGGCTAGTTTTTTACTAGGGCATGGCACACCCTTTCTTGGTTGGGCAGGGCGTGGCACACCCACTTCTTGGCGTGGCATACCCTCTATTTGAATGGCTCCCATGGACTTGTCTTGGTGAGAAATTTAGGCTTTTGAGCATGTAGAATTGAAGCTGGGCATGTAGGAGGGTTTTTGGGCATGCCACTTGCTTGTCTAGGCATGGAACGCCATGTCTTGGGTGTTTTGGGTGTGATACTTGATGTCTTGGGCATGGTATGCCATGCATTTTTTTTCCCGACGCTGATTTTTGAACTGCAAAGATGAGGGTCGTTCGCAGCTCAAACTGAATGTCCACTATAAACATATACATATCTTGTGAAGCTCTAGATGTTATCTTTTTAACGCCACTAGAAATGCCTAATTTGAACATTTCTAGCTCAAGTTTTGATCGTTGGACTATGAAAAGGTCAGGATGGACAACATTTATAAATTTGGTCCCAGGGTTGATTTCTTGCTTGGGTGTGGCATGCCCTGTAACATCCTACCACGCTGAGTCTTATGCTATAGTCATAAAACTAAGGTGGCAAGATATTACGACCTCTAAAAATAAAATCATATATATAATATAAGTGAAAAAGGTTTTATCTAGGAGCCTTTTGAAGGAAAGATAAACAAAAGCGTTAAACAGAAAAGCGCATCACTCGTGTAAGCGATAAACGTAAACCGGATAGGATAAGAGTAAAGCAAGACATAAATACATAAAAGAAGAGTTTTAAGATACAGATAACAAAGATTCTGACTCGGCTCACAAAGTTAAAACTGACCAGAGCATATATACATATATACAAGATAAAACCTGAAAAGCCCAAAAGACAATTTACATAACCTATTTCTCCAAATCAACCTCTAAGAGAGATACAGCATAATATACATATACAATGGAGATATAAGAGTATCTATATACACATCAGAACCAAAATAAAATCCCAAAACACAAAAATTTTTGCTTTCAGAAGCTCCCAGTATGTCTCAGTGAGGTGTCTCATGTCCTACATCTGAAAACCACAAAATATGTATGGAATAAGAATCAGAGGTTCTCAGCATGGTAACGGTGCCCACATAACTAACGTATAATATCACGGAAAAGCAAGGCAATCCTAGAATTTTCGATAAAAGATTCAAACTTAAAACTAAAATTTAAGACCATAAAATAAGGCGAGGTATCTAATTTTAAGGATTCTTGATTTTTATTACAATTCTAACATAAGTCCCTAAGTTCACTGCCTTTTCTCCAACCCTTCGAAATATTGGTGCACAGACAAACAATGCATACAAGGAAAACACAAGTAGTTTACAGTTACAGCAAACAGAACATATAGCAGTTAAGCATTGATAAACCATTATTTTATGATTTATACTGTGTTTAATTGAGTGGTTTTTATCAATTCTTTACCTGCTTATTCATATGATTTGCATGATTTTACAATTCCTTCCTAGTTGAGTTCTATGGTTGAAAACTTGCTTCCTAGGAACCTCTAATTATGTATTTTAGTTCTTCTTTATACCATTCGATGTCGTGATCCGTGTGTTACGTGTTTCAGGCTTCATAGGGCAGGAGTGGCTTAGAGAATGGAGAGGAAGCTTGCAAAAATGGAAGGAACACAAGAAACTAAGGAGATGACCAGCGAACACTAACGCGAGCGCGTGCTTCACGCAAACGCGCAAAATGAAGAAAATCGCAGCGACGCGAGCGCATGCCTGACGTGAACGCGTGGATTGGAGTCTGTACGAATGACGCGAACGCGTGGACGACGCGTATGCGTGACAAGGAAAATCACTGAATGACGCGAACACGTTGACGACGCGTATGCATGACCTGCGCGATCTGCAGAAATAACAGAATACGCTGGAGACAATTTCGGGCCGCGTTTTAACCCAGTTTTCGGCCCAGAAACACAGATTAAAGCTAGGGAACATGAAGAGACTCAAGACGCATCTATACGTATCAACACACATTCACATACATTGATATTAGGATTACTTTTAGTTTTAGATCGGAATCTAGATTTGCCTTACATTCATAGTTTATGCTTTTGCTTTGGATTTTGGATGTTGAAGAGTTATCAGCTCCGTTGAAGTTATTACTTTAGTTTGCTTCCTTATTCCTTTACTCTTTTCAGTTTCTCATTAACCCTATTCAGATAAGTATGTTGCATTTTGGATTTATTAATATATAGAGTTACTTTTACCTTTAATTAATTTTAAATCTCTATTTTATTTCATTTTAATTATGTCTTCCTATATTTTTATGAGTATTAAATCCATGTCATTGGAGTAGTTTTTCTACTTGACATGGGGGTTGATTAAGAGGAGACACTTGAGTTAGAAGGCTTAAGTGTTGATTAAATTGAACGTTGTTGGCTAGTTCTGTATTTACTAATGCTAGACCTTCCTAAGGGAGAGGACTAGGATTTGCGAATAAGGGTTAGCTTAATCACTTGACTTTCCTTTATTTAGTAAGGGTTAACTAAGTGAAAACAACAGTCTCTTTAATACTACACTTAAGAGACCCCAACAAGGATAGAACTTTCAATTAATCATTCTCCCAGTCAAGGCTTTTTATTTAGAATATCAATAATTATTCTTAGTTTATTTTTATTGCTTTAATTATTCAATTGCTCATCATTATTCAACTCTCAAAAACTCTCGGAAAAATCCTAGTTAATAAAATAGCACTCTTTCCTGCAACTCGTTGGGAGACGACCTGGGACTCATACTCCCAGTATTTTTAATTCTGATTTTTGTGACAACCCTTTTTAAATTGATAAGCGGATTTTACCTGGTTAAGAACTGTACTTGCAATGCATTTCATTTATTAATTTCTTAACTGGTCAATTTCTGCCACCATCAATTTTTGGCGCCGTTGTCGGGGAGTTGTAATAGTGTGCTAGATTATTAATTAGTGTACATATTTTTATTTATTTGCATATTTTATTTTTATTTTGTTATCATGAGCTATATGTCTTTCTCATTGAATGACGCGTTCATTGCCTGATCCGAGCTTAGCCGCTTTTGATCCTGAAATTGAAAGAACTCTTTCACGTATTAGGCGAGCTCGACGTCGGTTAGCCTCTGAGGGTGGTGAAGTGATTGTTATCGATTCACCAGTCTCATCTGAGGGCGAATCTGAACCGTCATCTGAGAGCGAGACAAGCTCCTTTACTACTGATTCAGTTGATTCACGTGCAGGTAACATGGCAGCACCTAGGAGGATTACTCTCCAGGAGGCAGGAGCCCCAGACTTCACCCTGCAACCGTATCAAGTGCGTCATCCAAATCTGGCTGCAGATTTTGAACTGAAGACTGCACTAATCAACTTGATGCCCAAATTTCATGGCTTACCTACTCAGGAGCCTATCAAGCACCTTAGGGACTTCCAGGCAGCCTGTTCTACTGTTAGGCATCATGGTACAGATGAAACCTCTATTCTGTTAACCGCCTTCCTGTTTTCTCTTGAGGGAAAGGCGAGGGAATGGTACTACACTCAACCTGAAGCGACTGTTACTAACTGGGATACGCTTAGAAGAGAGGAAAAATACTTTCCAGCTGAAGTTACTGATAGATTGAGGAAAGAGATTTCAATGATTATTCAAGGCGAATCCAAGACTCTCTACGAATATTGGGAGTGCTTCAACAATCTCCTAGACGCATGCCCCACCACATGATTGATAAGTTGGTGTTGATCAGCTACTTCACACAAGGCATGAAGCCTCAGGACAAGGCCACATTGGATGGTGCGAGTAATGGTTTCCTGAAAAAGTACAAGACTACAGATGAAGCATGGCAACTGATCGCTGACCTGGCTGAGTCTGCTCGGAACCACAAGCATAGGAACAACCATCCCAAGGTTGTTGCCGAAGTTTCCTCTAGCGCTGAAACTACTGCTCTTACACAGAGTATATGTGAAATGACCAACCTACTGAAAAAGATGCAGTTAAATCAACAACAAGCACATAAAGCTCAGCCTCCCCCACCACAACAAAGCCAACAGTTGGTTCCACAAAGAGTATGTGGTATCTGTGCTGATTATAGTCATTATACTGATGAATGTTCACAGCTCCAACAGAAAGACAACACTGTGGCAGCCACTCATAACTTCTATGACCGTCCAAATCAAGGATACAATCAACAAGGTGGCAACTACAACCAAGGTGGAAACTATAACCAAGGATGGCAAGACAAATCCAACCAAAGTTGGAGGGACAACTATAACAGAGGAGGCAGAGATAACAATGGAAACCAGAGGTGGAATAACAACAACAGGCAGCAGAATCAGAATCAACCTTACAGAGCACCTCACCTACGACAATCTCAAGGATCCCAGCATAACCAACAACAAGTTCCCCAGATCACCTATCCTAATTCCTCATCAAATGATGAGATGCTTCGTTCTCTTGCACAAGGACAACAAGATATGCAGACACAGCTAAACTCTACTTTAAATGGTCTGAATGCCACTTTACAAGCTCTCACCTCCAGGATAGATTCATTACCTAATCCCGCACATCAAGCATGAATATCAGTTACACAAACCCACGAATACAAAACCAAACAAGACACATAAATGCATATGATGCATGCCTTTCCTACTGGCCATGAGACATGTGTCGGTTACTTTGCCAGAAGCTGACACATCTGGTAGCTAACCTGAAAATTGTCCTCTTGAAAATCGGTGGGTGGTTCACCACCACGAACCCCACCATTGCGAGCGGTACACCACTACGAACCCCACCATTGCGAGCGGTACACCACCACGAACCTCGCGAGATCTTCAATTGGAAAACAACACACACACACATGGGCGGTAAACCACCACGAACCCCACATACGTCTTGACACTGGGCAAGCGTTAAACCACCATGATCCTTGCCAGGTCAAAACTCAAGAAAAATCAATTTTATTTTCACATTCATTATAAATCATTCACACCTCCATTCCCAATCATATCTCATTCATCACAAATCTTAATATCAATACCATTTACGTCATACTATAGTTATTATTTTCCAACAAAATCATTCATCGTTATAACTCACCCCAAACCTCTACCCTCTACTCCATTGGCTCTAAATTCATGACGGTAAACACTCTTTTTTAATTTACCCACGACCTCTCGTGCTTATCCCAAAGTATAAACACTAGCTATCATACTTTTCATAGGTTTTACAGAGGTTTGGAAGGCTAGAGGAATGATTTAAAACGTTTAAAAAAATACATTTTCAAAAAAACTGGGGGTCCATGTATGCGGCACCCTACTCGCATATGTAGAAAGCAATTTTGGAAACTCTTCCGTACGTGTCACTGGTTTACGTACTAGAGCCCCTCAACCCGAGAGCTATGCCTGCGTCGCATGTGCCCCTCACATACGCGTGCATAGCAGAAGTTGCAAAAATGCTGCTATATCCAGAATTCCTATTTTGTATACTAAACTTCCAACGCGCATAACTTTTTTATTTTAAAATATTTTTCACCCGTTCTTTAAACGGTGTAAACCTCTCAAACCAAATTTTCATTCTATACAAGTTTGATAAAAAACGGAGCTCCGGAGGCTGAGTTATGGCTCATCGAATTTGGCCAAAAATCAAATATTTCTTTAAAATTCTAAACCTTAACTTTCAAAACATTTAAACCTCAAACCCTTTTAAAACTTACCAAATATGCGTCAACCAAGTTCAACCATTCCTCAACACTCTTCATTTACTCTATAACTCACCAATTCACATTCCCATGCTCAATTATTCATCAAGCTATCATCTTCATAGTTCATTATTATCAACCATTCATTAATTTCAATATCAAACATCAAAACTCCACATCTCATACTCATACAATAACTAATCAATCCAACCAACCAATTCAACACCCATATACATCAAATTCAACAATTATCCTCATTATCTACTAATCACAACAATTCACATATTCATCCTATCCTACGATCAACTAGCCTAAGTTTTTACAGAAAAGGTACATTATATTTTAATTACGAGAAGCTGAAACCATACCTTAGCCGATTTCTCTCTAAGCCACAAGGCACTGCAAGCCCTCGATACACAAGTTCCAAACCTTCACCAAGTGAGTTTTCAGCACTGAATACCCGAGCTCAAGCCTCCAACATCATCATTATTATTCCAATTCACATTTATACAACCTAATTTCACACAATTACATACACAACCACTAATTTCACTATCCAATCATATATAATTAAAGAATTCACAAGAGTTATGATTTCATTACCATTACCTACAAGCAATTGGGTAAAACCCGATAATTTTCTGTTGTCAGAGTTCACCTAAATCATCAAAATTATTCAATTCTTCAATACCCAAAACTCTAAATTTTCGAAACTGATATGAGAAGATTTGGGTGAGAAAACTCAAGTTTCTTACCAAATTGTTTAGCAGTCTTCTAGAGGATTCAGAGACGAATGTGTGGTCGCTGACAGCTCGTCAATCGGAGCTCCGGATTGAAAGTTATGTGAAATTGAAATTTGAGTTGAAAAAGGAGTTAAGGGTTTAAGGTTTTGCTGCTGCTCTTCAACGTGATTTAAGTGAAATGAAGGGGGAAGTAGGCTGAATTTCGCTTTTATATGTTGGCCATGGGTCTGGTTTGGGTTCGGTCTAACTGGTGTGATCCGTTGGTCCAATTTTGAGCCAAAATCTTTAAAATTAGTGTCAAAATTCATATTTTAATTATTTCTACTTCTTTAAACTATAAATTTTAAGTTTTTAATTTTTAAATAATAATTATTTAATTGGTTAATCATTTACTAATTACCTGGGATTTACACGCCCTTCTTTTTGTTCTTAAGGAGTAGAACGCCCTCCTTCTTAATTTGCTTCCAGGGCTTGAATTTTGGTCAAGGCATGGCACGCTTGTCTCTTCTCGTGGGATACCCTTGCTTAGTTCCATAGCGCATGGAACGCCCTTCCTCTGCTTAGGTGCATGGCTTGCATGTATTGACTCTTACATTCTTGGCTCTCCATTCTTCATGCTAAACCTTGCTCCTTTATTAACGTCTCTTTGCTACGTGATTTACTTCTCTTTTGATCATAACTCTTTGAAAACACTTAGCAAACCTCAGTAGCACAAGATACTTAAAAGTGGTAAGGTTAGAAGAAAAAAACTATAATTAAACCTGAGAAAATAATGAATTAAAGCAAAAAAAAATAACCAATGATGCGAATGCATCACAACACCAAATTTAAAATTTTGCTTGCCCCAAAAAAAAAAAGAAAAGAAAAGAATTGAATGAATGAAGGAGAATTAAATCTTCTTGAAGCTCGTGCCCTCTTAAGAGTGGGGTTTAGCATATCATGTAGTTATAAATGGATTCTCTTCTTTCTTAATGAATCTTGAAGTTTTAAGAGTAAAGAATCCTTTAGAACCGAGGCTCGGATGATATTATGAGATCTTTTCTTTAAACTTTGATTGATCCTTGAATCCTTTATTTATAATAGAAAGAACCTTTTTAGTTGACAACTCTATGTATTCTATCTCAAGGTAACTCTTGATAGTGGGCTTTCAATCAATAATCCCGGGTTAGTTGGCCCAAGTGACCGGGTGATGAAGTATGCCATAGATCTAATTACCCAAATCTTTCCTTGACATGGTCTCACCAGAAGCATATATCCAAAGTTTTTATTTCCCAGATATTGGTGCCAGAGCTTCTTTGGACTTCTATATGTCTTGTTTCAAGGCAGCTCTTGATTGTGGGCTTTCGATCGATAATCCCGAGCCCATTGGCCTAAGTTATCGGGTGATGAAGTACCCATCGGATCTAATCACCCAAGCCTTTTCTTAGACAATCGACACCACAGGCACATAACTGGGTCTTAACCATTGATGTCCAGAGCTTTGTAACTTTTGCTTTTCTTTTGATCTTTCATTTTTTTCTTTTCTTTTGGCTGTTTCTTTTCTCTCTTTTTCTTTTTCTTTTCAATTTAACTCAAGAATCTTCTTTTTTCTTTGTTTAGAGACCTTATAATACTTTTCTAAGTCTCTGTTCATGAAGAATCATTCTTCTCTTTTCTCCGAGATCATTAATATTTTACCACAATTTATAGAATATAATCACATGGTTATGGACCACCACTTTTCATAAGAAGACTTATTTATTAGATTCAATCTTTTTTTCATCAAAATAACTCTCTCTCATGATGATTATAAGGTTCAGAAGATAAGTTTAGTAGCAAGTTTGGATAATGCAAATAAAGGAAACATGCATGATGCTTGAGTAAGAGAAAGAAAAGTCAATGAAAACGGATGGGAAGAAGAAAAATGCTAACCACCTTACACCAAATTTCCTCAATCACTCTCTGTCCTTGTTGCCCTCTTTATTCTTTTTCTTGATCTTAATTGTAATACCAAACTTAGAGTTTGGCCATGTACAGATTGGTGAACACCAAACTTAGGGTTTGGTCATATGATAAAGTAGTGAAGAGTATGATGGGACATAGAATACTAAGTATTTGTTGTGTTACGTGATACATGTATAAGAAGAAAACAATGATGGTAGCAAAAGTTTTTGAAAATTATTTTTAAAAATTAAAATCAATAAAAAAAAACTATGAGTAAAAAGCAAAAATTAACTAAGATCTAATTCATTCATTAAAACATTTTTTCTCTTTTTCAATTGGTTAAAAGAAAGGACTTTAATAGAGGATAGAAGAAACTACTCACTGATTGGGATGCCTCCCACAATATTACTACCTCTTTGTGAACAACCTCATTTGTTTTGGGATTAAGCCTTCTCTGTGCTTGCACCCAAGGTTTTGAATCTTTTTCCAGTGATACTTTGTGCATGCATATCGTGTGGCTCATTCCCTTTTCTTCAAAAATTGACTGCTTTGGAGAGTTTACAATGGCTTCTTCCTTGAGAACTTCTCAGATTAATGGACTAGGGTGTGGGCTCTCAATGTTAATAGACTTGCATTTCTCTCTAAGATTAGGTACTATGCTACTTGGAGAGAAAATTGCTTGCTTCTCTGCCAATTACTTGGCAATTTGTCCCATTTGCTTCTCCAAATTGTCGATAGAGGTTTCCTAATTTTTGAAGTTTGTTCTTGTTTCTTGCATAAAATCTTGGGTTTTTTTAACAAACTTAGAAATAGTTTGAGACAATCTTTCTATCTTGTTCTAAAAAAAAAAAACTCAGCCACAGTTTGTGATATTTTCTCTACAGCAAGCTCAAAGGAATTTTGGAATTGCATTTGGCTCTTTTTTTGGGATGCAACATCGGAGAAATATTGTTCTTGATTTCACCAGCCATCATTGGGGTGACTCCCCCATCCAAGAAAGTACTCATGTAGCTCACACTCTTCATTCATCTATGTTCTTCCACACAAGTCACACGTAGGGACTTGTGAATCCTTTAGTTGCTCTATTTGTGCTTTGAGCAAGAAAACTTATTGAAACATGTAGTTATTGATTGCAAGGATGGTATTCATTGCTTTCTTATACACAAATACCAAACTTATTAAAAAGTACCATGTGGAAAATTTTGAAAAGAAGTAATATGGAATAGTAAAAAGAAAACAAAACAAACAATAAAACAGGATCTAATTTAGTAATTTAACCCAACGTATAATGTCAATCTTTATTAATTCTCGGTAACGGTGTCAAAAACTTGATGAGTGCAAAGTGAAGCTCACGAGTACCGCAAAGTGCACCAGATCATTCAAGTAATACCACGATGAGTGGATATCATTTCTACGAAAATTAACGGATTGAGCATGCAAATATCGAATTAAACTACTAATTAAATCAATAAAATCTAGAATTGTTAAGTGCATCTTGAAGACTTGCTGGAAAAGTAAAAGCTTGAAGGAACTTAAAAGCTAGGGTTTTGATTTGCTTGAGGTAGTACGTGTGATTGTTAGAGGAAAATATATATGATGGAAAAGTCAAGGGTTTTAGGAACGCTTAAGTTTTTAGAAGAATTAAACTTTGTTTTCTCTATTCAAAGCAAGCGAGGATTATTCACAACGAATCTTAATTAACTGATTTCTAATGTCTTGGCTCCTCAGTTTTTTCTCAATTAATCAACAGCCAATGTCTTGGTCAATTGATTAACCGAAGAGGTTAAGTGTAAAAACCGATTCAATTCTACATAAGATTCAAGAGTAGTCCTCAAGTCAGATTATATGTCACGTATTCAAGCTAGTCCTGTCCAATTGAATTTTATGCAGAAACACAAATTTCGAAAATCATCCTAATCTAAATTATGTCACGTATTCAAAACTAGGATAATAAAAAATCATGTGCTATGTCGCATGCTTTAAAAATGCTATGTTTAGTCAATTTAGAAATTCATGTGAAAGGGTTTTCAAGCACAATTAGGATATAAGCTCTGTCGAGTCAATAAACGAATTTAAAACAGAATTAGCACACTTGTCGAAACTACTAATCCTTTAAGGATGAAGAACGAAATACTCAATCATAAACAGATCAATACAAGCTTTAAAACAAAAGGAAACTTAGATTAATAATTCATAGAAAATAGAAACAAAGCCTCTAACCATTTGACAAAGGATTAATGACTCATGGAGAATGCAAAAACACAAAAGTGAAAAGTCTGCCGAAAACTCTCTGTGTGTTCTCTCTGTGAATGTAATTCACTTATTATACCTAGGTTTTTCTCTAATTCAAATTCAAATTCTAATCTTATCTTAATCAGAACAACTAAGATAGTCTGTAACTAATTTAAATCTTAAATTTCAAAACAGAATAAAAAAGCATTCAAAACTAATTAACTACAGAATTTTCTTTAATCTTCAAATCAAAATCAAATCTTTAAGGTTGGACTTGTGATGAATCAACACTGGTCAATACAAGTTTTGGGCTAGTGTGGCATGCCCACACTCCTCGTGGCACGCCTGGTATGGAAAATACTGCCAGGGCTTGAAATTGTTAGGGTGTGGCACGCCCTTTCCTTGGCATGGCACGCCCTCTCTTGGTTTGGCCCAGGCATTGCACGCCTTACTTCCCCCATGGCACGCCCAAGTTTGGATCACTTATAGGGGCTGGTTTTTTACTAGGGCGTGGCGTGCCTTTTCTTGGTTGGCCAGGACGTGGCACGCCCTCTATTTGAATGGCTCCCAGGGGCTTGCCTTGGTGAGAAATTTAGGCTTTTGGGCGTGTAGAATTGAAGCTGGGAATGTAGAAGGGTGTTTGGGCGTGCCATTTTCTTGTCTGGGCATGGCACGCCATGTTTTGGGTGTTTTGGGTGTGCCACTTGCTATCTTGGGCGTGGCACGCCATGCATTTTTTTTCTCTCAACGTTGATTTTTGAACTGCAAAGATGAGGGTCATTCGTAGCCTAAACTAAACGTCCACTATAAACATATGCATGTCATTGTAAAGTCTGGATGTTAGCTTTCCAATGCTACTAAAATCGCCTAATTTAAACCTCTCTAACTCAAGTTATGGTCATTGGAGTATGTAGAGATCAGGATGGACAACATTTATGAATTTGCTCCCAGGGTTGATTTCTTGCTTGGGCGTGGCGCGCCCTTCCTTTTGTTGTTGGGGCATGGAACGCCCTCTTCCTTGATTTGCTTCCAGAGCTTGAATTTTAGTCAAGGCATGGCACTCTTGTCTCTTCTCGTGGCACACCCTTGCTTAGTTCCATAGGGCATGGCATACCCTTCCTCTACTTAGGTGCATGGTTTGCATGGCTTGACTCGTTCGTTCTTGACTCTCCATTCTTTATGCTAATTAAGCCTTGCTTCTTGATCATTCTTTCTTTGCTACTTGATTTACTTTATTTTGATCATAATTCCTTAAAAACACTTAACAAATACCTCAGTAGTACAAGATACTTAAAAGTGGTAATATTAGAAGAAATAAATTGTAATTAAACCTAATAAAATAATGAATTAAAGCAAGAAAAATAATTAATAATGTGAACGCATCATATTTATATCTATTATGATCTTTTTTTAAATTTTAAAAGTTGTTTTACAAATACAATTGTAGTGTTTATGCTGATTGAAAGTTAATTTTAGTTTGATTTTACTAAATATAAATATTATAGCTTTTAAAAATTGTCTTTTAAAAGATAATCTTCATAAGTTACTTTTAAAAAATGAAAACTTTATCAAACTAAATCCAAAATATTTCAAATATTAAAGATAAATTAAAACTTAGAACTACTCCAATAAAATATTTTTAAAATACTACTTTTGATATTTACAAAAAAAAAACTAATTTAAAATAAAAATTTACATTAAAATTTATAAATAAAATAAAATTAATTTTATTTTAGAAAAATAATATCGTCTTAAAAAACTAATAAAATTTTACTATTTATATAACTATGTTAATGAAATAATAAAAAATAAAAAATTTAAATTAAATTAAAATCAAATATTAAAATAATAAATCTTATATTTAATTTTAAATCACTGCTTATCGCATGTTATCTTACAAATTAAAAGGTGTTACGTTTGTACATGCATGGGACTCCTAAGTCCTATCTATGCAGCACAGGTTGGAGTTTGGTATCTGATCGACTGATCCGACTTCATAAATAGCAAGAGCGAGAATGATCTAATAATAATTTTAATTTATTCTAGTATTGCATTAAAAGAATTTTTTCTAATATAAAATAAAAAAATAATTAATTCCTGAAACAAGATTTTTGAATTTTATTTTTTGAAATATGATTTTTTTTTTTTGCATTAAGGACAAATTCGGAGCACTCCCGGCGAATTCTATGTTACGTTTCAAAAATAAAAGCATGCCTATTGGAGAGCGGATCAGAGAACCACAATTTCATTGTCTACTTTTGTTCTTATTGTTGACATTTTTTCTCTACAATGTCAAGGAATCTATTGTTATCCATTCATTACGATGGTGAAACAGGGTATGATGAAGAAGGTTCTATCGTCTTTAGATCGGGGCAACCGATAATTATCTATATGATACCGAAAATCAACAGTCTAACAGCGTTGAATAATCTGATAGATATTGCATTCCGTCGGGCAGCAAGAGGCAAAAAGGGTGAAGAAAATTTACTATAGATATCCGATCGAAGTAGATGATAGTTTGTTTTATAAAAGGTATATTACTATTGTCTTGTCTCTGTTGCAAGTATATTTATTAGGTCACAGTTGTGAGAAATATTTCTATTGTTTTGAATTAGGTATCGTTTACGTGACGACGAGGATGTACATCTTATAAGGTCGTGGCACAACCGATGGACAAATGTTCATCTGTTGGAATTATTCATGTTTCTCGTTGAGTTGGGTGGCCGAGGATCATCTGCAGATACTGTCGATGAAAGTCCATTGAGTGGAGCTGTTAGACGAACTATCAGAAGGATGATGGTGGATCTAAATATGCCACCTGAAGGTAGTCAAGAGGGGTCTAATGTCGAAGTTCGTAATGTTGACTTGATGGGTGACTGATGAGCAGATAATTTATACCCTTTTTGGCATTGTTTTTACATAGTTTTTAGTATATTTTATTTAATTTTTACTATGTTTTTATTAATAATTATGCAAAAGTCATATTTCTGGACTTTACTATGAGTTTGTGTGTTTTTCTGTGATTTCAGGTATTTTCTGGCTGAAATTGAGGGACCTGAGCAAAAATCTGATTCAGAGGCTGAAAAAAGACTGCAGATGCTGTTGGATTCTGACCTCCTTGTACTCGAAGTAGATTTTCTGGAGCTATAGAAGCCCAATTGGTGCGCTCTCAATTGCGTTAGAAAGTAGACATCATGGGCTTTCCATCAATATATAATAGTCCATACTTTGCCCAAGATTTGATGGCCCAAACTGGCGTTCAAATTCAGCCCAAGGAATTCTGGCGTAAAACGCCCAAACTGGCACCAGAATTGGAGTTAAACGCCCAAACTGGCATCAAAGCTGGCGTTTAACTCCAGGAACAGCCTAAGCACGAAAAAGCTTCAATGCTCAGCCCAAGCACACACCAAGTGGGCCCCGGAAGTGTATTTCTGCATTATCTGTACTTAGTTACTCATTTTCTGTAAACCCTAGTTACTAGTTTAGTATAAAAACTACTTTAGTGATTTATTTTAGAATTTTTGGACATTTAGTCCTTAGACCTTGGACTTGGAGGTTGGCCATTCGGTCATGCCTAGACTATTTTCACTTATGTATTTTCAACGGTGGAGTTTCTACACCCCATAGATTAAGGTGTGGAGCTCTGCTGTTCTTTATGAATTAATGCAAAGTACTATTGTTCTTCTATTCAATTCAAGCTTATTCTTATTCTAAGAAATCTACTCGCACTTCAACCTGATGAATGTGATGATCCGTGACACTCATCATCATTCTCACTTATGAACGCGTGCCTGACAACCACGACCGTTCTATCTACAATAGCTTGAGTGTGTATCTCTTAGCCTCCTGGTCCACGACGCATGGTTGCCTCTCCTGACAACAGAGCCTTCCATTTCGTGAGATCAGAGTCTCCGTGGTATAGGCTAGAACCATTGGCAGCATTCTTGGGATCCGGAAAGTCTAAACCTTGTCTGTGATATTCCGAGTAGGATCCGGAATCCGGAAAGTCTAAACCTTGTCTGTGGTATTCTGAGTAGGATCTGGGAAGGGATGACTGTGACGAGCTTCAAACCTGCGAATGTGGGGCTCAAGTGACAGTGCGCAAAAGGACAATGGTCCTATTCCGACGCTAGCGGGAACCGACAGATGGTTAGCCGTGCGGTGACAGTGCATATGGATTTGTTTTCATCCGAGAGGATCATACAGCTTGCCATTGAAGGAGGTAACGCATGGTTGGAAGAAGGCAATAGGAAAGTAGAGGTTCTGAAGCAACAAAGCATCTCTATACACTTATATGAAATTCCCACCAATAAATTACATAAATATTTCTATCTTATTTTATGTTTTATTTATATTTTAATTATAAAAATCCCATAACCATTTTAATCCGCCTGACTGAGATTTACAAGATGACCATAGCTTGCTTCAAGCTGACAATCTCCGTGGGATCGACCCTTACTCACGTAAGGTATTACTTGGACGACCCAGTGCACTTGCTGGTTAGTTGCATCGGAGTTGTGAAGAAGTGTTGAGATCACTATTTCGCCATACCAAGTTTTTTTTTTTTTGAAAGAAAGAGCTCAACACACATGTAGAGCATAAAATACAAAACAAAATAAAGCAGTTGTACAACTCCTATGTCATCTCCGGCATTGCCATCAACAACATGAATTATTCACAACACCATTCTCTGCCATATGAAAAGGATTGTTCCACGCAATCTGTAACCCCTTTTTCCTTATTATGAAAAATGACATCATTTCTGCGTAACCATATACTCCATATCACTGAGAAGAAGCCAACTATCCAATACCTGCGCATCTCTTTCCTCATTCGGACAACTCTCCAACTCTGAAATTGCTGTTTCACTGTACCAGGCATAATCCACTCTTGTCCAAATGCCGATATCCAAGCACACCACACATGCCAAGAGTACTCACAAGTAATAAACAGATGTTGTATATTTTCATCATCTTTCTTACACAGCATGCACATAGAATCATTCTATTGTAGGACACCCAGTCGACTAAGTTGATCCTTTGTATTGACTCGGCCTACCAAAACAAACCAGGAGAATAGTTCCACTCGTGGCGGGACTAGACCTTTCCAAATGTCTTTTGTGAACCTGTAGTTTAGAAGCTCCTCGTCCATAGTCTCTTCCTGCAAAACCTGCACAAATGAGTTAGTTGTATAAACGCCTTCCTTGTGAAACCTCCACACCACTCTATCTTGCACATCTGCTATCAATCTAACAGATTGCAGGACAAGTAGCAACTGGTCCAGTACATAGTATCACAATTTTGTGCACCAAGTTTTTGGCGCCGTTGCCGGGGATTGTTCGAGTTTGGACAACTGACGGTTCATCTTGTTGCTCAGATTAGGTCATTTTATTTTATTTTTAAGCTTTCTATTTCTTATTTTCGAAAAATACAAAAAAAATTTAATAAAATCATAAAAACCAAAAATATTTTATGTTTCTTATTTGAGTCTAGTATCAAATTTTAAGTTTGGTGTCAATTTCATGTTTTAATTTTTCTTTAAATTTTTGAAAAATACATGCAATGAGTTCTTCATGATCTTCAAGTTGTTCTTGATGATTTTCATTATTTGATCTTTGCATTTTCTTGTTTTGTGTCTTTTCTTGTTTTTCATATGCATTTTAGAATTATTAGTGTCTAAAGTTTAAAAATTTTTAAGTTTGGTATCTTGCATGACTTTCTTTTCTTAAAAATTTTCAAAAATATATTCTTGATGTTCATCATGATCTTCAAAGTGTTCTTAGTGTTCATCTTGACATTCAAAGTGTTCTTGCATGCATTATTCATTTTGATCTTAAATTTTTATGTTTTGTTTCACTTTTGTGTTTTTCTCTCTCCTCATTAAAAATTCAAAAATAAAAAAAATATCTTTCCTTTATTCTTCTCATGAATTTCGAAATTTTAAGTTGACTTAGTCAAAAATTTTTAAAAATTAGTTGTTTCTTATGAGTCAAGTCAAATTTTCAATTTAAAAATCCTATCTTTTCAAATTTTTTTTCAAAAATCAAATCTTTTTCATTTTTATTTTATTTTCGAAAACTTTAAAAATTTAATTTTCAAAATCTTTTTCTTATTTTTATTTCATATTTTCAAAATCATTACTAACATTTAATGTTTAGATTCAAAAAAAAGTTTCAAGTTGTTACTTGCCTATTAAAAAAGGTTCAATCTTTAAATTCTAGAATCATATCTTTTAGTTTCTTGTTAGTCAAGTAATCAACTTAAATTTTCAAAATTAAATCTTTTTAATTTCCTTTTCAAATCTTTTTCAAAATAAATTTCAATCATATCTTCTTCAAAACTTAATTTCAAAATCTTTTCTAACTTCTTATCTTTTCAAAATTGATTTTCAAATCTTTTTCAATTAACCACTTAACTTTTTATTTGATTTTTTAAAATTCTTATCTTTTTCAAAACTAGCTAACTACTTTTCTCTCTCTAATTTTTGAAAACTCCTCACCACTTTTTCAAAATTTCTCTTTTTTACTAATTGTTTTAAATTTTAATTTTAATTTTATTTCTTCTCTTAATTTTCGAATTCTAACTAAATTTTAACATAAAAACAAAAATGTTTTCCTTTTCCTTTTAATTATTTTCGAAAACTCTCTCTCTCATCTCCTTCTATTTATTTATTTAATTACTAACACTCTTCTCTTCTTCTTATAATTCGAACCCTCTCTCTCTCTCTCTTTGTGTTCGAATTCTTCATCTCTTCTCTCTACATTATTCTTCTATTCTTCTCTTCTTCTGCTCACATAAAGGAATCTCTATAATGTGACATAGAGGATTCCTCTTCTTTTTCTGTTCTCTTCTTTTTCATATGAGTAGGAACAAGGATAAGAACATTCTTATTAAAGCTGATCTTGAACCTGAAAGGACTCTAAAGAGGAAGCTAAGAGAAGCTAAAGCACAACTCTCTGGAGAGAACCTGACAGAAATTTTCGAAAAGGAAGCAGAGATGGCCGAACCTAACAACAATGGTGGAGATGCAAGGAAGATGCTTGGTGACTTTATTGCACCCTCTTCTGACTTCTGTGGAAGGAGTATCTCAATTCCTGCAATTGGAGCAAACAAATTTGATCTTAAGTCTCAATTAGTTTCTCTAATGCAGCAGAATTGCAAGTATCATGGACTTCCATTGGAAGATCCTCATCAGTTTTTAGCTGAATTCTTGCAAATCTGTGACACTGTTAAGACCCATGGGGTTAATCCTGAGGTCTACAGACTTATGCTCTTCCCTTTTGCTGTTAGAGACAAAGCTAGGACATGGTTGGACTCACAACCTAAAGAAAGCCTGAACTCTTGGGAAAAACTGGTCAACGCCTTCTTGGCAAAGTTCTTTCCACCTCAAAAATTGAGTAAGCTTAGAGTGGAAGTCTAGACCTTCAGACAAAAGGAAGGCGAATCCCTCTATGAAGCTTGGAAAAGATACAAGCAATTGATCAGAAAGTGTCCCTCTGGCATGCTTTCAGAATGGAGCATCATATGTATATTCTATGATGGTCTGTCTGAACTGTCCAAGATGTCATTGGACAACTCTGCTGGTGGATCTCTTTATCTGAAGAAGACGCCTGAAGAAGCCTAGGAACTCATTGAAATGGTTGCAAATAACCAATTCATATACACTTCTGAAAGAAATCCTGTGAATAATGGGACAACTCAGAAGAAAGGAGTTCTGGAGATTGATACTCTGAATGCCATATTGGCTCAGAATAAAATATTGACTCAACAAGTCAATATGATTTCTCAGAATCTGTCTGGAATGCAAGCTGCATCCGGCAGTACTAAGGAAGCTTCCTCTGAAGAAGCTTATGACCCTGAGAATCCTGGAATGGAAGAAGTGAATTACATGGGAGAATCCTATGGAAACACCTATAATTCTTCATGCAGGAATCATCCTAATCTTTCATGGAAGGATCAACAGAAGCCTAATCAAGGCTTTAATAATAACAATGGTGGAAGAAATAGGTTTGGCAATAACAAATCATTTCCATCATCCTCTCAGCAACAGATAGAGAATTCTAAGCAGAGCCACTCTGACTTAGCAACTGTAGTCTCTGATCTATCTAAGACCACGCTCAGTTTCATGACTGAAGCAAGGTCCTCCATTAGAAATTTAGAGGCACAAGTGGGTCAGCTGAGTAAGAAAGTTACTGAACTCCCTCCTAGTACTCTCCCAAGCAATACAGAAGAGAATCCAAAGAGAGAGTGCAAGGCCATAAAAACATCCAACATGGCCGAACCTGGAGAGGAGGAAGAGGCAGTGATTTTTAGTGAGGAAGACCTCAATGGATGTCCACTGGCCTCTAAGGAGTTCCCTAATGAGTAACCAAAGGAATCTGAGGCTCATATAGAGACCATAGAGATTCCACTAAACTTACTATTGCCATTCATAAGCTCTGATGAGTATTCTTCCTCTGAAGAAGATGAAGATATTATTGAAGAGCAAGTTGCTCAGTATCTAGGAGCAATCATGAAACTGAATGCCAAGTTATTTGGTAATGAGACTTGGGAGGATGAACCTCCATTGCTCATCAATGAACTGAATGATCTGGTTCAACTGAAATTACCTCAGAAGAAATAGGATCCTGGAAAGTTCTTAATACCTTGTACCATAGGCACCATGATCTTTGAGAAGGCTCTGTGTGACCTGGGATCAAGTATAAACCTCATGCCCCTCTCTGTAATGGAAAAACTAGGGATCTTTGAGGTGCAAGCTACAAGAATCTCACTAGAGATGGCAGACAATTCAAGGAAACAGGCTTATGGACTTGTAGAGGATGTCTTGGTGAAGGTTGAAGGCCAGTACATCCCTGCTAATTTTATAATCCTAGACACTGGAAAGGATGAAGATGAATCCATCATCCTTGGAAGGCCCTTCCTAGCCACAGCAAAAGCTGTGATTGATGTGGACAGAGGAGAGTTAGTCCTCCAATTGAATGAGGACTACCTTGTGTTTAAGACTCAAGGATCTCCATCTGTAACCATGGAGAGGAAGCGTGAAAAGCTTCTCTCAATACAAATTCAAATAGAGCCCCCACACTCAACTTCTAAGTTTGGTATTGGGAGGCCAACACTAAGCTCTGAATCTCTGTGAGGCTCTCCAAGAGCTCACTATCAAGCTATTGACATTAAAGAAGCGCTTGTTGGGAGGCAACCCAATGTCATTCAATTATATTTATATATTTGTTTTCCATTGCTATTTTATGTTTTCTTTAGGTTGATGATCATATGAAGTCACAAAATCAACTGAAAAATCAAAAACAGAATGAAAAACAGCATTAAAAATAGTACACCCTGGAGGACAGGCTTACTGGCATTTAAACGCCAGTAAGGATAGCAGAATGGGCGTTTAACGCCCAGCCTGGCAGCATTCTGGGCGATAAATGCCAGAAATGGGCATCTGGCTGGCGTTTAACGCCAGAAAAGGGTGTCTGGCTGGCGTTAAACGCCAGAAATAGGTAGCAGACTGGCGTTTAACGCCAGGAAAGGTAGCAGAGCTGGCGTTAAATGCCAGATTTGGCACAGAATGGGTGTTTGAACGCTAGAATGGTGCAGGGACTCAGATTCCTTGACACCTCAGGATCTGTGGACCCCACAGGATCCCCACCTACCCTACCACTTCTTCTCTCCTCTTCACACCTTTCCATAACACTCTTTTCCATATACCCTTCACCAATCACCTCATTACCTCTTCCCCAAACACCCTTCACCTATCAAATCTTACCCTCTTCCCCACACTCTCTTCACCACTCACATCCATCCATCATCAAACCCCACCTACCTCGCCGGTCAAATTCAAACCATTTTCCTCCCAAACCCAACCCCTCATACACGGCTACCTTCTCTCCCTTATCCTATAAATACCCCACCTCACTACCTTCATTTTCACACAACATACACACTACTACCCCCCTTGGCCGAACCACTCACCTCCCTCCATCTCCTCCATTTCTTCTTCTTCTCCTTCTTTCTTTCTTCTTTTGCTCGAGGACGAGCAAACATTTTAAGTTTGGTGTGGAAAAAGCTCTGCTTTTTATTTTTTCATAACCACTAATGGCACCTAAGGCCGGAGAAACCTCTAGAAAGAGGAAAGGGAAGGCAATTGCTTCCACCTCTGAGTCATGGGAGATGGAGAGATTCATCTCAAAAGTGCATCAAGACCACTTCTATGAAGTTGTGGCTAAGAAAAAGGTGATCCTCGAGGTCCCTTTCAAGCTCAAAAAGAGTGAATATCCGGAGATCCGACACAAAGTTCAAAGAAGAGGTTGGGAAATTCTCACCAACCCCATTCAACAAGTCAGGATCTTAATGGTTCAAGAGTTCTATGCTAATGCATGGATCACTAAGAACCATGATCAAAGTGTGAACCCGAACCCAAAGAATTGGCTCACAATGGTTCGGGGGAATTACTTGGATTTTAGTCCGAAAAATGTGAGGTTAGCATTCAACTTGCCAATGATGCAAAGAGACCCTCACTCTTTCACCAGAAGGGTCAACTTTGATCAAAGGTTGGACCAAGTCCTCTTGGACATTTGTGTGGAAGGCACTCAATGGAAGAGAGACACAAGAGGCAAGCCGGTTCAACTAAGAAGGCTTGACCTTAAGCCCGTGGCTAGGGGATGGTTAGAATTCATCAAACGCTCAATCATTCCTACTAGTAACCGGTCTGAAGTTACTATAGACCGGGCTATCATGATCCATAGCATCATGAATGGAGAGGAAGTAGAAGTTCATGAGATCATATCCCTAGAACTCTACAAGGTGGCGGACAAGTCCTCTACTTTGGCAAGGTTAGCCTTCTCTCATCTCATTTGTCACCTCTGCAATTCAGCTGGAATTATCATAGAGGAAGACACCCTCATTGAAGAGGACAAGCCCATCACTAAGAAAAGGATGGAGCAAACAAGAGAGCCCACTCATGGACCTCAACAAGAGCATGAGGAAATTCCTCATCATGAAATTCCTGAGATGCCTCAAGGGATGCACTTTCCTCCATGAAACTATTGGGAGCAAATCAATACCTCCTTAGGAGAATTGAGTTCCAACATGGGACAACTAAGGGTGGAGCACCAAGAGCATTCCATCCCCCTCCATAAAATTAGAGAGGACCAAAAAGCCATGAGAGAGGAGCAACAAAGGCAAGGAAGAGACATTGAGGAGCTAAAGCACTCCATAAGATCTTCAAGAGGAAGAACTAGCCGCCATCACTAAGGTGGACCCGTTCTTTAATTTCCTTGTTCTTTATTTTCTGTTTTTTGTTCCTTATGCTTTATGTTTTATCTATGTTTGTGTCTTTATTACATGATTGATGTGTGAAAAACGATCCAACACAAAACTCACCGGCAAGTGTACCGGGTCGCATCAAGTAATAATAACTCACATGAGTGAGGTCGATCCCACAGGGATTGAAGGATTGAGCAATTTTAGTTTAGTGGTTGATTTAGTCAGGCAAATTAAGTATTGAGTTGAGTGATTTGTGATTGCAGAAACTAAATTGCATGAAATTAAAGGGAGATGGGAAATTTGCAGGGAATTAAAGAGAACAGAAAATAAAAGTGCTGAATCTTAAAGAACAAGAAATTAAATGGCAGAAACTTAGAACGCAAGAAATGTAAATTGCAGAATCTTAAAATGCAAGAAATGTAAATGGCTAGAATTGTAAATGGGTCAGGGATGTGAGATTGCAAGAATTAAACAAAAGAACAGTAAATCTCAACACATGAAAGAGTAGAAGATGACTTGAATTGAACCGGATCTAGAATGGAAACGTAAATAAATTTGAAAAGCATTCAACAGAGAAAATAAAATGATGGCTCCAGATCTCAGGACCCAAGAGACTAGATAACCAAGTCTAGATCTCAATGCCTTCCTAGATCCAAATTTAGAATTCAATTGCAAGAAAAGTAAAGATCAAGCAGTAGAAGAAGCAAAACCAAATTCAATTTCCAAAAGTTGCAGTAAAGTGAGACAGAGAGATCTCAAGGTGAGATTAAGACAGAATTTCCTCAATTCTCCACACCCAAGATTTAAGACAAGTGTAAATGAAAATTTAAAACAAGAAAACTAAGAGGAAGAGAATTCAATTCTCCTTCCCCAAGACTCAGAATCTCAAAATAACTTCTAACCAAAAGCTCTCCAAAATTACTCAGCAAAACTAAAAGAAAAGCTCTCGAAAAACTTAAATTCTAAGCTATTTATACACTCTCTTCAAATGATCTTCAAGCCTTGAATTGGGCCCTTGCTCTTGATGGAATTGGGTTAACAGAAGCCTCTGTTGATTGCCCTTGGAGTTGGAAAGAAACCCACTTGTGAACCGGGTCAGAACCGGGCCATGAACCATTAAAGCTTAAGTCAAAGTTTGAGGCAAACTTTGACTTAAGCTTTTTGTAGCAGATTGCCTCCCGTGCTGTCATCCACGTTTGGCTCAAAGTTTGAGGTCAAACTTGAGCTCAAACGTGGATCCTCCCTTGCATGTCCTTTGGCCAACGTTTGACCCAACGTTTGAGGCAAACGTTGGCACAAACGTGGCTCAATCAAACCTTCAATCAGGGACTCTTCTTTATACTCAAATGGCACCAACGTTTGACCTCAAGTTTGAGGCAAACGTTGGCGCAAGCTTTTTTGCTCCTTGGGTCTTCTTTTTGTGGCGCCAACGTTTGACTCAAAGTTTGAGGCAAACGTTGGCGCAAGCTTTTTGCTCCCTGGGTCTTTCTTCTTTTGCTCTGAGGGTGCCAACGTTTGACCTCAAGTTTGAGGCAAACATTGGCGCAAACTTTTGATGCCTCCAGGGTGAAGTCAAGCTCTTCCTCACGTTTGAGCTAAAGTTTGAGGCAAACTTTGGCTCAAGCTTTTTGTCCTCTCTTGCTCTTTGCCATTCCTTCTTTCTTCAACCCTCTTCAAAGCTCTTTTCACCTATCATCAATCAATCAAAAACATCAAAGCTATGCTCAAAATCATGAGATTGTTTCTCTTTCATAATATATGACAATTATAGCACAAAATCTCATGAAAATGCATTAATTTATCCATGGTTGATTGAATCAAAAGAAACATGAAATTCTACCCAATTGGCTTACTTATGGCTCAAGAAAGTGCATAAAATATATTGAAAACAAAAGAAAAAGACTAGTGAAACTAGGCTAAGATGACTTGTCATCACAACACCAAACTTAAAGCTTGCTTGTCCCCAAGCAAGTACTGAGTTTATTGAGAAGAAAGAATGAAATGGAGGAGGATGTTTATGCTAGCAGAGTATTTTTGGTAGCTCATGGGATTTTATGTAGATATGTAAATACTCACTTCTTATTGACATTTAGGCCTAGAAAGTCTCCTCCAAGCATCAAGCAACACATTGCTATGACCTCTCATTATTCCTTTGTCCTTGATTATTATTTTTTTTCTATAAGCTTTAGCTCAGTGTCATGTGTAACAAGCTCTTTTCTTTATTTATGCTTGACACATTATTCACTATAGACACTTGGCTCACATTCCTTCTTAGAACCTTGATGCCCAGCACCTCTTTGGGTTACTAAATGCCTTGTAGTTAGGTTGCTCTTGATAGTGGACTTTCAGTTGATAATCCCGGGTTAGTTAACCCAAGTTACCAAGTGTTGATACGCTCCAAAGAACTTAATAATCCAAGCAGATCCTAGTACAAAGACACCACAGGCATATATTCTAAGGTTCAAGCTATTGGTGTCTAGCTTTATTTCTTTTTTTTTCTTTTGTTCTGTTGTCACATTTGGCTTTTTCTTTTATCTTTTTTTTGTTTTTCTTTTTAACCAAGGACTTTTATTTGATTGAGATTCATAGACAGTGAGCTACTTTCTACTTAAAAGGAGTCAGTCTAGTTCTTTTATTCACTAAAAGTGAGCTATCATACAATCACACATACATACCACCACTTACTATTATTGTACTTTCAGCTATCAAAGAACTATCTCACCTCACATTCCAAACATTCCTTTTATTGAATTAAAGATGCAGGGGACAAATCATGCATTTAGTTAAGTGAAAGTAAACACACAAGCACACACTTAGACTAGCTTATTTATTGCAAAAAAAAAATGATTCTACTTGTACTAGATGAACACTTTAGCAAGACATAAATCAAAGCATTTCTCAACAGCATAAGTTAAGTATAGATACAACCTATTGGTTTGTAGTTCTTTTGTCCTTTCTTCTGTTGTGCCCCTTTTGAGTTATGATGCATAATGTCCTCAAATGGTGGTTAGTTCCCTGCATAATTCTCAAAAGTTGCTTGCTTCTCAAGCCCTTAGGTGGCTGGTTAGTATGCATGAATTGAGTGTGGCTTTTGGATTTAATTTAGTGTGGGAACACCAAACTTAATTCCTTGCCACTGTCTCTAATGCAACAGGTTGTACATTTATGAATTCTTTTGGCCTTGCTAAAGGTTATGGAACCAAAACAAAAAAAAAATAATTAACTGGTTGAATAATTTGTCTGATTGCTAGGAGCTAGCATTATGTAGGAGGTGAGAGTATGCTTTTAAATGAGATTTTAGTGGAACACCAAACTTAGAATCCTTCATTCTCCCTTAAATTGTTTTGGTGTGCAACACCAAACTTAGCTCCTTGCAATACATACTTAATTATTCAACATTTTTATTGAAAAAGCTATGAAAAGAAAACTACCTCAGGTTGGGTTGCCTCCCAACAAGCGCTTCTTTATTGTCATTAGCTTGACATTGATCCCCTTAGGGTGGTTGATGACTGAAATGTCGAAGCTTATCCCCCTCACTGTAAGCCTTCTTTGTGTGCCTTGATGCTCAATTTCAATGTGCTCAAGAGAGAGTACTTGGTTAACAGTGTAGTGATCCTCAGTTCCCAGCTGTTGATATATTAATTGCACCTTGTCGCCTTTAGAGAATCCTTCAGTTGGGATTTTTTCATTCTTCCACCCTTTGTGAACCTTCTTCTTGTTTTTCTTCCTTTTTCTTGTTAACCTTTCTTCCTTGACAGCAGCTTTGGTTGTGGTACCTTCCTTCTTGTTTATCATCCTAATTCCTTTTTGAATTCCTTCTCCTCCTTGCACATGCTCATTCTTTTGCTCCCCTGTGTTGTTGGTTGCTTGCCTTGGAAAACAGTCGCTGACTACCTTGCTTCTTTCTTCACTAAATTGTGGTTCTGGAAACACTTTCAGGATAATGCTTTCCTCGTGCATCCTGAGAGTTAGTTCTCCCTACTCTACATCTATGATGGCTCTAGCAGTGGCCAAAAATGGCCTTCCCAAGATGATTGAATTGTTTTCTTCTTCTTCAGTGTCCAAGATTACAAAGTCCGCAGGAAAAATGAACTTGTCAACCTTAACTAAAAGGTTTTCAATCACTCCTTTGGGATGTACTATTGACTGGTTCACCAATTCCAAGGACATCTGTATTGGTTTCACCTTCTCTATGCCAAGCTTTTTCACTAAAGATGATGGAATTAGATTTATGCTTGCTCCTAAGTCACACATCCCCTTGTTGATAAATAGACTTCCAATGGTGCAAGGTAGGAAGAAACTTCCAGGATCTTCCAGCTTGGGAGGGAGTCCTTTTCTGATGAGCGCACTACATTCTTCAGTGAGAAGCACAGTTTCCTTCTCCAGCCAACTTCTTTTCTTGTTGATGATTTCCTTCAAGAACTTGGCATATAAGGGCATCTGTTCCAATGCCTCAGCCAAGGGAATATTGATTTCTAGCTTCTTGAAAGTTTCCAGGAAATTGCAGAAATGTTGATCTTTGGTTTCTTTGTTGAACCTCTGGGGATATGGCAGTGGAGGTGTAATGCTCTTCTCCACTTGCTGCTGTCCTTGAACTTCTTCCTTTGAACTGTGTGGCTGGTTGTTCTTCTCTTTGAGTTTCTCAGTGCTCTTGTTTAGCATCACATCTTGATCATTGGCTTCCTCTGCGTGTGTTGGCTTTTCCTCCTCTATTGACCTCTTGCTACTCTCCACTTGCTTCTTTGTAATATCATTGTTACTCATCAATGCTCTCCCACTTCTTAACTGTATCACCTTGCACTCTTCCTTAGGATTTGGAATTGTGTCACTTGGCAGGGAACTTGATGGTCTCTCTGTTGCAAGGTGTTTAGAGAGCTGGCCAATTTGCCTCTCCATATTCTTCATGGAGGCTTCCTGGTTCCTTATTGTCATTTCTTGGTGCTTCATCATCTTCTCCATTAACATTTCCAGATTAGTGATCCTCTGAGAGTCATGTGAAATTGCTTGGTTATGGGGTGTTGATGGTTGATGGTAAGTGTTTTGGTTGGTGGGTTGGTTATTGGATGGATAATGGTTGCAGTTGGGGAAGTTGTTTTGGGGTTTTCTGTAAGGGTTTTGGTTAGTTTGCTACTGGTTGTGGTTTTGGTTGTTTCTTGAAGTGTTTTGATTTGAGTTCCTCTGCCATGGTTGTTGGTTCTGGTTGTGATTATCCCCCCATCTGAGGTTTGGGTGGTTCTTCCAGGATAGATTGTAGGTGTCACCATACACCTCATTTGATCCTTGGTTGTGCATATACTGCACTTGCTCTTGTTGTTGTTCTTCTTGGTTCTCCTCATTCTGCCCCCAAGGAGTTGTTGGTTGGCTTGAGGCACTCACTGATGCTACTTGTAGGCCATCAATTCTTTTGGCCATTTGCTCAAATTGTTGCTGAATCTGCTGCTGCATCATTTTGTTTTGAGCCAGAATTGAATCCACTCCTTCCAGCTCTATTACTCCTCTTCTTTGTGATGGTTGGCGTTGCCTTTGATGAGCAAAGAAATACTGGTTGTTAGCCACCATGTCAATGAGATTTTGAGCCTCTTCTACAGTTTTCATCAGTTGCAATGATCCTCTGGCTAAGTGATCAAGTGCCTCTTAAGCCTTTAGAGTGAGCCCTTCATAGAAGTTCTGCAGCTTGTCCCACTCAGTGAACATCTCTGGTGGACATTTCCTCAGCAAAGCCTTATATCTTTTTCATGCCTCATATAGATTTTTAGCATCTATTTGTGTGAATGTCTGCACCTCAGTCTTCAACCTAATGATCCTTTGAGGGGGGTAAAACTTGGCAAGAAACTTGCTCACCAAATCATCCCAAGTGTTGATGCTTTCCTTCGGGAATGTTTCTAGCCATTGAGTGACCTTGTCCCTGAGAGAGAATGGGAATAGCAGCAGCTTGTATATGTCAGGGTGTACTCCATTGCTTTTAACTGTGTCACAAATCATCAAGAAAGTGGATAGATGTTGGTTCAGGTCCTCCAATGGTCCTCCTCCAAAAAAGCAGTTGTTTTGGACCAATGTGATGAGTTGTGGCTTCAGCTCAAAGTTATTTGCATTGACATTAGGGGTAAGAATACTGCTTCCACAATGTCTAGCATTTGCAAATGTATAGGAGGCCAGTACTATCCTCTGTTGTGGGTTATTGTTAACCCCTCCTTCTGGATGATTGGGATTAGATGGATCTCCTTCCATCTTGTGACATTCTTCCTCAGATTCTTCCTCTCCAACAATGCCTTTCCCTCTTTCAGCTCTTCTTAATCTCCTGAGAATTCGTTCGTCTTGTTCATGAAAGGTGGGTATGGCTCTTCTTGACATACAAACAAAACACACGAAACACACAAAACCAGTGACACTTCAATCTATTACTAGAATGAAGTTTTAGTTAGCTTAAGCAAAAATTCAAACAGTTAGTGTGTTAGTCAAAAATTAAAGAAACATAAAAGAAAAAGTGATTGATCTAGATCTCCACTTCACTTAATCATTGTCAATCTATTTCAATCCCCGACAACGGCGCCAAAAACTTGATGTGTGGAAAACGATCTAACACAAAACTCACCGACAAGTATACCGGGTCGCATCAAGTAATAATAACTCACGTGAGTGAGGTCGATCCCACAGGGATTGAAGGATTGAGCAATTTTAGTTTAGTGGTTGATTTAGTCAGGCAAATCAAGTATTGAGTTGAGTGATTTGTGATTGCAGAAACTAAATTGCATGAAATTAAAGGGAGATGGGAAATTTGCAGGGAATTAAAGAGAACAAAAAATAAAAGTGCTGAATATTAAAGAATAAGAAATTAAATAGCAGAAACTTAGAACGCAAGAAATGTAAATTGCAGAATCTTAAAATGCAAGAAATGTAAATGGCTTGAATTATAAATGGGTCAGGGATGTGGGATTGCAAGAATTAAACAAAAGAACAGTAAATCTCAACACATGAAAGAGTAGAAGATGACTTGAATTGAACCGGATCTAGAATGGAAACGTAAATAAATTTGAAAAGCATTCAACAGAGAAAATAAAATGATGGCTCCAGATCTCAGGACCCAAGAGACTAGATAACCAAGTCTAGATCTCAATGCCTTCCTAGATCCAAATTTAGAATTCAATTGCAAGAAAAGTAAAGATCAAGCAGTAGAAGAAGCAAAACTAAATTCAATTTCCAAAAGTTGCAGTAAAGTGAGACAGAGAGATCTCAAGGTGAGATTGAGACATAATTTCCTCAATTCTCCACACCCAAGATTTAAGACAAGTGTAAATGAAAATTTAAAACAAGAAAACTAAGAGGAAGAGAATTCAATTCTCCTTCCCCAAGACTCAGAATCTCAAAATAACTTCTAACCAAAAGCTCTCCAAAATTACTCAGCAAAACTAAAAGAAAAGCTCCCGAAAAACTTAAATTCTAAGCTATTTATACACTCTCTTCAAATGATCTTCAAGCCTTGAATTGGGCCCTTGATCTTAATGGAATTGGGTTGACAGAAGCCTCTGTTGATTGCCCTTGGAGTTGGAAAGAAACCCACTTGTGAACCGGGTCAGAACCGGGCCATGAACCATTAAAGCTTGAGTCAAAGTTTGAGGCAAACTTTGACTCAAGCTTTTTGTAGCAGATTGCCTCCCGTGCTGTCATCCACGTTTGGCTCAAAGTTTGAGGTCAAACTTGAGCTCAAACGTGGATCCTCCCTTGCATGTCCTTTGGCCAACGTTTGGCCCAACGTTTGAGGCAAACGTTGGCGCAAACGTGGCTCAATCAAACCTTCAATCAGGGACTCTTCTTTATACTCAAATGGCACCAACGTTTGACCTCAAGTTTGAGGCAAACGTTGGCGCAAGCTTTTTTGCTCCCTGGGTCTTCTTTTTGTGGCGCCAACGTTTGACTCAAAGTTTGAGGCAAACATTGGCGCAAGCTTTTTACTTCCTGGGTCTTTCTTCTTTTGCTCTGAGGGTGCCAACGTTTGACCTCAAGTTTGAGGCAAACGTTGGCGCAAACTTTTGATGCCTCCAGGGTGAAGTCAAGCTCTTCCTCACGTTTGAGCTAAAGTTTGAGGTAAACTTTGGCTCAAGCTTTTTGTCCTCTCTTGCTCTTTGCCATTCCTTCTTTCTTCATCCCTCTTCAAAGCTCTTTTCACCTATCATCAATCAATCAAAAACATCAAAGCTATGCTCAAAATCATGAGATTGTTTCTCTTTCATAATATATGACAATTATAGCACAAAATCTCATGAAAATGCATTAATTTATCCATAGTTGATTGAATCAAAGGAAACATGAAATTCTACCCAATTGGCTTACTTATGGCTCAAGAAAGTGCATAAAATCTATTGAAAACAAAAGAAAAAGACTCGTGAAACTAGGCTAAGATGACTTGTCATCAATGATCATTAGTGTCTAGTGTTTATGCCTTAAAGTTGTGAATGTCCTATGAATCCTTCACCTTTCTTAAATGAAAAATGTTTTTAATTGCAAAAGAACAAGAAGTACATGAATTTCGAATTACATCTTGAAAATAATCTAATTATTTTGATGTGGTGGCAATACTTTTTGTTTTCTGAATGAATGCTTGAACAGTGCATATTTTTGAATTTGTTGTTTATGAATGTTAAAATTGTTGACTCTTGAAAGAATAATGAAAAAGGAGAAATGTTGTTGATAATCTGAAAAATCATAAAATTGATTCTTGAAGCAAGAAAAAGCAGTGAAAGACAAAGCTTGCGAAAAAAAATGGCGAAAAAAAAAAAGAAAAAGCAAGCAGAAAAAGCCATAGCCCTTTAAACCAAAAGGCAAGGGTAAAAAGGATCCAAGGCTTTGAGCATTAATGGATAGGAGGGCCCAAAAGGAATAAAATCCTGGCCTAAGCGGCTAAACCAAACTGTCCCTAACCATGTGCTTGTGGCGTGAAGGTGTCAAGTGAAGAGCTTGAGACTGAGCGGTTAAAGTCATGGTCCAAAGCAAAAAGAGTGTGCTTAAGAGCTCTGGACACCTCTAACTGGGGACTCTAGCAAAGTTGAGTCACAATCTGAAAAAGGTTCACCCAATTATGTGTCTGTGACATTTATGTATCCGGTGGTAATACTGGAAAACAAAATGCTTAGGGTAACGGCCAAGACTCATGAAGTAGTTGTGTTAAAGAATCAACATACTTAACTAGGAGAATCAATAACATTATCTGAATTCTAAGTTCCTATAGATGCCAATCATTCTGAACTTCAAAGGATAAAGTGAGATGCCAAAACTGTTCAGAAGCAAAAAACTACAAGCCATGATCATCTAATTGGAAATGAGCTTCATTGATATTTGGAATTCATTGTATTTTTTCTTCTTTTTATCCTATTTTGTTTTTAGTTGCTTGGGGACAAGCAACAATTTAAGTTTGGTGTTGTGATGAGCAGATAATTTATACCCTTTTTGGCATTGTTTTTACGTAGTTTTTAGTATGTTTTAGTTAGTTTTTACTATATTTTTATTAATAATTATTCAAAATTCACATTTCTGGACTTTACTATGATTTTGTGTATTTTTCTGTGATTTCAGGTATTTTCTGACTAAAATTGAGGGACCTGAGCAAAAATCTGATTCAGAGGCTGAAAAAGGACTGCAGATGCTGTTGGATTCTGACCTCCCTACACTCAAAGTGGATTTTCTGGAGCTACAGAAGTCCAATTGGTGCGCTCTCAATTGCGTTGAAAAGTAGACATCCTGGGCTTTCCAGCAATATGTAATAGTTCATACTTTGCCCGAGATTTGATGGCCAAAACTGGCGTTCAAAGTCAGCCCAAGGAATTCTGGCGTAAAATGCCCAAACTGGCACCAGAATTGGAGTTAAACGCCCAAACTGGCATCAAAGCTGGCGTTTAACTCCAGGAATAGCCTAAGCACGAAAAAGCTTCAATGCTCAGCCCAAGCACACACCAAGTGGGCCCCGAAAGTGGATTTCTGCATTATCTGCACTTAGTTACTCATTTTCTGTAAACCATAGTTACTAGTTTAGTATAAAAACTACTTTTAGTGATTTATTTTAGAATTTTTGGACATTTAGTCCTTAGACCTTGGACTTGGAGGCTGGCCATTCGGCCATGCCTAGACTATTTTCACTTATATATTTTCAATGGTGGAGTTTCTACACCCCATAGATTAAGGTGTGGAGCTCTGCTGTTCTTCATGAATTAATGCAAAGTACTATTGTTCTTCTATTCAATTCAAGCTTATTCTTATTCTAAGATATCCACTCGCACTTCAACCTGATGAATATGATGATCCGTGACACTCATCATCATTCTCACTTATAAACGCGTGCCTGACAACCACGTCCGTTCTATCTGCAATAGCTTGAGTGTGTATCTCCTAGCCTCATGGTCCACAACGCATGGTTGCCTCTCCTGACAACAGAGCTTTCCATTCCGTGAGATCAGAGTCTTCGTGGTATGGGCTAGAACCATTGGCAGCATTCCTGGGATCCGAAAATTCTAAACCTTGTCTGTGGTATTCCGAGTAGGATCCGGGATCCAAAAAGTCTAAACCTTGTCTGTGGTATTCTGAGTAGGATCTGGGAAGGGATGACTGTGACGAGCTTCAAACCTGCGAATGTGGGGCGTAAGTGACAGTGCACAAAAGGACAATGGTCCTATTCCGACGCTAGCGGGAACCGACAGATGATTAACCGTGCGGTGACAGCGCATATGGATTTGTTTTCATCTGAGAGGATCATACAGCTTGCCATGGAAGGAGGTAACGCATGGTTGGAAGAAGGCAATAGGAAAGCAGAGGTTCAGAAGCAACAAAGCATCTCTATACACTTATCTGAAATTTCCACCAATGAATTACATAAGTATTTCTATCTTATTTTATGTTTTATTTATATTTTAATTATAAAAATCCCATAACCATTTTAATCCGCCTGACTGAGATTTACAAGATGACCATAGCTTGCTTCAAGCCGACAATCTCTGTGGAATCGACCCTTACTCACTTAAGGTATTACTTGAACGACCCAGTGCACTTGCTGGTTAGTTGCATCGGAGTTGTGAAGAAGTGTTGAGATCACTATTTTGCCATACCAAGTTTTTAAATCACAATTTCGTGCACCAGTGACGGTGTTGAAGGTCATGAGGGTTCTGCTATTAGGGATCCGATGATGGATTAGTATGAAGTTAACCCCGATGATGGAGACGATGTTGATGAAGAACCAGCCAAAATTCTTGATGATGGTGACGAGGAAGAAGAGATGAACTACTACGGTGACACACGAAATCGCTCTAACACAGCCTGCCATTTCTCGATCATATGACTGGCTGGATCATTTCACGAGGTTGAATCTCGATGCAATGACTTTGGATTGGTCGTTTACCCAAGGAGTCCCCAAAGAGGATCCAAGCAACGAGTTCAAGGTTGGAAAACAATTTAAGAATAAAGAAGAAGTCATGTTGGCAGTTAAGCGGTACAGCATCAGGAGGGTTGCGGAGTACAAAATAGTAGAGAGTAACCAGTTGAGGTATAATGCATAGTATATCCAGTTCGGACCCAGTTGTAATTGGAGCATACTCATATTATATCGCCGAAAGCAAGAAAAATGGGAGGCTAGGAGATACACTAGTCCTCATACTTGCATGCAAGGATCGATGGGGCAAGACCATCGTAGGTTGGATTCGAAGGTGATTACTCAACAAGTTTTCACGATGGTCAAAGCCGATCCAACAATCAGCATCAGAGTTCTGCAAAGAGGTGTGAAAAATCACTTTGGTTACAAGGCGTCTTACAGAAAGGTTTGACTTGCAAAACAGAGAGTCACTGCTAGAATATATAGCGATTGGGAGGAGTCATACAACAAGCTTTTTCGTTGGTTATTCGCTATGCAGATGTACTTTCCTGGTAAGATTTATTTTATTATGGTTATTCGCTATTAAAAAATTCAGCCATGTACAATAAGCTACCTAAAAATGTGTCTTTAGGTACTTTGGTGCAACTAGTCACAACCTTAGCCTGGTTTCGCCGACACAGTCATGTTTCATTGGATTTTTTGGACGTTTTCACCGTGTGTTGAGGCTTTCAAATATTGCAAGCCACTTATTTCGATTGATGGCACCCACTTATATGGTAAATACGGTGGGACCTTGCTGATGGCCATAGCTCAAGACGGCAACACAACTATTTTGCCTATTGCATTACCGTTATTGAGGGTGAGAGGAAGGAGGCGTGGTCGTTCTTTCTTTCGTATCTGCGGCAGCATGTGACACCACAACCCGGGGTCTTAGTGATTTCAGGCAAACACACAAATCAATTGATGGTGCACTGAACGTCGAGGGAAGTTTATGGAAACTACCTCATGCCTTCTAGGCTTTTCGTACAAGACACATTGCAGCCAACTTCATGACTCACATCAAGAGCAAAGACTTGAAGAAGGTTCTCATTAACGCAGCGTATTTGAAGTTGCAACGTGAGTTCGCTCATTATTTTGGCCGTCTGAGGGGCAAAAATGTAGCAATCACAAACTGACTTGAGGAAATGCCATGGTCACAGTGGGTACAGTATGCTGATGAAGGTCGTCGATTTGGTCACATGATGACAAATATCTCCGAGTGCATTAACGCTGTGATGAAGGGTTCTCGTAATTTGCCAATCACGACTCTTGTTAAGTCAAGTTATTTCTGTTTGGGTGAACTTTTTGCTAGGAAGGCTTCCGAGGCCCTTGCCTAACTTCAAGTCGGTGCTGAATTCTCACAGACGTTGATCAAAGCCATAGAATTCAACTCGAAGCATGTGAACACTATGAATGTTTACCAGTTTGATCGATCGAGGACAAACTTCACGGTTGAAGAGTTAGCAGCATTTCCTGGGTACATCGTATCCACGTAGTCCAATAACTGCTGCTCCATCTAACCACACTCTAGTAAATAAAATCACATATACTGAACTCAGTTCTTTTTACATTAACTAAGTTATTAAAAAATATATTTAAATCTATAATTGTCTACCTTAGTTCTTAATCAGTTTATAAACTTACTAATTTAAATTTAACCCAACTACATGACGTCGTCAACTAACAGCCTAAACAACCCTAATTAATAACTAACTGAACCTTAAATTTTACTAATCGTGTTTCTTTCTAATCTAATTTAACCTAATCAATTATTCCACTAATTACCTTGTAATTCACAACTTAAACTAATTATTCTGACTAAACTAACTAACAATTGAGTAACAACGTATACTAATTAACATGTTATAAACAATAAACAGCAACTGTACTTGAAAATAATAACATAAAAAATCTAACTAACATGTAAATAGTAAATCTGTAACTTTAACTAACATGCAATTTCTAACTAGTAACTTTATCTAACATGTAAATAGTAACTCTAACTAAGCTAAAAAAAAGTAACTCTAACTAACATATTATTCCTTGACCTGAAACTGAGAATGTCGTCGATAACAAATTTCACGGACGTCAAAAAGACAGAAAGAAGAAACAAAGTAAAATTGGAGAAGAGATTGAAAAAAAAGGACAAATTAAAATGATCCCACCAGTTTTATATAGTCTGCCGAACTCATCCTAGAGTTCGCTGGGGGTGCGACGAACTTACCTTAATTACAAAAAAAAAAAAAGCGTATTCTGAAAAATAAAGCTCAAAAATTTTGTTTAGGAAATTAAATATTTTTTATTTTATTTAAGAAAAAATTTACATTAAAAATTAAATGAATCTAACTTATTTAAAAATTAGCTTAAAAAATAAAAATTGTCTTATATTTAAAAAAATCACCAAATTTTATTTTTAGACAAAGTGAGATTTTATAATTAATTATTTGTACATAAATACACGATGCATTGATAAACAGTTAAGAAAATTATTCATTGTTCATCAATCGCTATTGCATTATTGGCATTGCTCTTGCTTTTGCATTTCGCTCCCTGCTATGGTTAAACTAGCTAATACTAGTTTAATGCCCCTAGTTTAATGCCCCGTGGGTTGTACAGAAGAGTTGAATCAACCCATTCAAATCACATACTAACGAGAGAGACTCAAAAAGATACTTATATACATTTTCATTGAAGATAGAGGGATAACATTAATGATATATTTGAAAATCTATTCTCTATTTCTAATTTTATAACCAAAATGTATCATATGTCACCTTCTCATTATAATTAGAATCAAATATTTTTTTCCAAAATTAAAGAATTCTCTTCTTCTCTTTATTAATTTTACAATCAAAATATGTTATATATCACTCCCTCATTGTAATTAAAATTAAATTTTTCCTTCCAAAATTAAATATTCTCATCCATACTAATTTTACAACCAAAATATGCCATATATCACTTCCTCATTGTAATTAAAATCAAATTTTTTCCACCAAAATTAAAAAGTTTTCCCTTCCTCCCTTTCTTTCTCTATCTCTCTCATTCCTTCAACCACTCTATCTATTTTATATATCATTATTAATATTAATATTAATATCAATGACTAATTACTAATTTGACAATTAAAATATACAACATGACATTCTTTAATTGTATTAAAATTAAAATTGAAATATTGAAATTGAAATATACTTATATTATGTATCATATATTACTATCTAATTTAATAATCAAATGTGTCACATTACACTCTCTTATTAAAATTGAAAGAAAATATCTTTTTCCAAAATTAATAAACTCTATTTCTAAATTCTCTCATCTACCTCTCTCAATTTTTCTATTTCTCTCTAACATTTTTACTCTCTATATATATAATTTATATTTTATATTAGTAATTTGACAAATCAAAATATATCATCCGATATTTTTTTATTACAATTAAAATAAATTTTTTTCTTCCAAAATTAACAAACTCTCTCACTCTCATTTTTCATTTTTATCTTTCTCTCTCTTTTCTCTCGTTCTCTATTTTTTTAACCTTTCTGTTCTAAAAAAAATTAACAAAATAATATAATTTAAATAAAAAATATTATTATTATTATATACATATTTTTTTTAGTTTTTATTTAGTTTTAAATTTTTACTATATTTTTATTTCTCTTCTTTCAAATATTTATTACATATAATTTGGAGAAAATACTAATGTTATAATTAAAAGTCAGAATCAAGATTCAATTGTTTTAAAAAAATTAATTTTGAGTTAATTTTATAACTCTCAGTATAACTTTTTTATGCTAATATCTAATTATATTTTTATCTACATAAATAGAAAAAATATTATTTTTAAATAACAAGTATAAAAATTAATTATTTTTATTTGTGCAACAGACTTAACACCTAATTAAATGTAAAAGTATACATGTTAAATTGTTTCAAATTTTAGATAACGATTGTTAAAATTAATTATTAATAAAAATTAGACTTTTTCATATAAAAATAATAACTAAAAATCTTATTATTTGATTTTTTTATCTATAGATACCTTAGTCTTCTTAGCCAGAGACTTTTGTCAACTTACGATTTTTTTTTTTTTTAAAAGTAGTTTGATTTTATAAATCTTTTGTGCCATGTATAATCTATACTGTCATAACAAAATAAACCATAATTTTAAAAAATGTATATTCCCATAATATTATTACAGATAAAAATACTAGTAAAAGATATAAAATATATGTTTAATTCTAATTGTAAACTTTAAACCCTAAACATGATACAATAAATTAGTAAGTCATCAATTTCAAATTATAAATTACAAACATTATTAAATCCTAAAAAAACAATCTTAACCTCAAAATTCTAATTCATAAACCACTAATATTGAATCTCCACTATACACCTTAAACCCATAAATCACTAAATATTAAATTATAAAACAAAAATTACAAATTTTAAAAAATAAAAAAAACTAACAAATCTAAACGGAAGGCTTTATAGCTAAAAAAAAAGCCCAACTTATCATATCAAGACAGAGTTAAATTTTGGGTGTAGATAATAAATTTTATTTTACATGCTAAACAAAAAAAAAATTATTTTACATGTGCAGAGTGGTGTTGTCATAATGCTAGTACGACAAGTATCTCTTCAAAAGACAATTTCTAGTTGGGTTTAGAAACTTATTTCTCACGTGAAAAATTGCATAATCTTGATAAATGATTGTAATTAGTATTATTAATGATGGTGAAAGTCAAGTAAACTTGGGTCTTTTGGACTTTTTAAAATTATTGGTGGATTTTTTTTTTAAGATAAATGAAACTAGGCTTATTGATAGAACTAGTAGTAATATGTAGTCTAATCCAATAAATATATTCAATGAATTGCACCAAGTAGGTGCTTGTCTTTGACACTTCAGAATTCAGATACATAAATCAGTGCTACGTTGCTTCGTTATTCTCCTCAATAATTTTTATGATTCTAAAAATTGGACTGAACCGACTGGTTGAACCAATCCAATAGAAAATCAGAAGCAGTTAAGATTCAGTTTATATAGTAATCATCATTAGTGATTCGGGATATATATATATATATATATATATATATATATATATATATATATAGTCTTTATTGATCAAATTAAATACTTAAAAATTTATTTTACAATTAAAATAACACATAATAAACCAAAAATAATTAATTATTTGTCTATCAACTTAAAAAAAAAAATACAATATAAAATATTATTTCATATTTTAAAGTAGATAAATTTAAATTAGTATTTAAATCACATATATTAATTAAATATTATATTTATGTATATCACAAATTTTATATTGTTTATTATAACTATTATTTACAAAAAAATTTACAATTACCCTTAAGCGTAATCATTATTATTTCTGCTAAATTTTTTGTTAACTAAATCCTTACTCTTTTGGTATTTATAATTAATTTCAAAATTTTTTTAAAATAATTATTTAATTTAATTAGTATTTTAATATAAATTTTATTCATTCTTATTTCAAATAACGTGTTCAATTCACTCATTTATTATATCATTATATTTTCATATATCCTTCGCATAATATCCTGCTGCAACTAATCTCAACCACCAGTATTGGTGGAATAAGTATGTTCAATCTTTCAGTTGGGACAAGTATGTTCAATCTTTTTTGATTGATTCTTCACATTATTCATTCTAATTTTTAATGAGGCTGAACCCCAAATCCTAGTCTATAAACTCTATATCTTATACCCTCAAGACTTATACTAAAACTTATAACTCTAAAATTTATTCATTCAAGACAGATTTAGGATTTTAGAATTGTTGATTTTAGTATAAGTTTTGAAGATATAAAAATAAGAACTCATAAACTAGGGATTAGAGTTTGAAATTATTGTGAATCAGAATGAATGATGTGAAAAGTCAATTAAGGCCAATGAGTAATAGCTCAAATGGTATAGACTCCCAATACTCAATTAAGAGGTTGCGGGTTCGAATCTCCTATCTTTCCAAATTAACGCCAATGAATTATAGTTTAAATGGCATAGTCTCCCCATACTCAATTAAGAGGTTGCGGGTTCGAGTCTCCTATCTTTGGTAAAAAAAAAAAAAGAAAAGTCAATTAAGATAAATTGAATATACATGTTCTAATTAAAAGATTGAACGTATTTATTCCACTAATACTAGTGGTTGAGATTAGATGTAATAGAACATTATGTGAAAGACATATGAAAAAACAATGATATAATAAATGAGTAAATTGGACACATTATTTGAAATAAGAATTCATAAAATTTATATTAAAATACTAATTAAATTAAATAATTATTTGAAATAATTGTCGAAAATTAATTACAAATACCAAAAGAGTAATGATTTGGTTAACAAAATTTTTTTAGAAGAAATAATAATGATTAGGTTTAAAGGTAATTGTAAATTTTTTTTACTAATAGTTATAATAAACAATATAAAATTTGTGATATACGTAAATATAATTTTCAATTAATATGTGTGATTTGAATACTAATTTAAATTTATCTACTTCAAAATATTAAATAGTACTTTATATTGTATTTTATTTTTAAGTTGATAAGTGAATAATTAATTATTTTTTATTTATTATGTGCTAATTTTTAATTGTAAAATAAATTTGGTTATTTTACATAATAAATATTTAATCTGATCAATAAAAACTATATATACATATATTAATCTACCTGAATTACTAATGAAGATTACTATATGAACCGAACTTTAACTATTTCTGATTTTCAGTTGGACCGATTCGATTTGTTGGTCCAATCCGATTTTTAGAACCATGAGAACTGTATCTGAAGTGGCAAATACAAGCACCTACTTGGTGCAATTCATTGAATATATTTGTTGGGCTGGGTTATATTACTACTACTTCTATCAATAAGCCTAGTTTTATTTATCTTCAAAAAAATCCATAAATAATTTCAAAAAATCCAAAAAGTCCAAATTTAATTAACTTTCACCATCATTAATAATATTAATCACAATTACTTATCAAGATTACACAATTTTTCACGTGAGGAGATCACCTGTAAAATCTACTGAATTTCTGAACTCAACCAGAAATCGTTTTTTAGAGAGACACTTGTTGTGCTTGCATTGTGACAACACCACTCCACACATGTAGAATAAAATTCATCATCTACACTCAAGACTTTGCCTAACTATTAATAATGGCATTGAAATAGAATCATTCTTCTCCACCTCCATGGACACTTCTAGAGAAAAAAGTAAACTTAAAACGGGGCAAGAGAAAGCATATATCTTAAGGATTCATGCATATCTCATTATCTCTTACCAAATATAAAAACAAAAAATGTATGTTATGTTATACTTTTCTGTATTTTTTTCAACCAATGATTTACGGTTCTAAATAAATAACAAAGTTATTATTTTTTTAATTCATATTATTAGGTGTATTGATATGAACATTTTAGTTATTCTTACCAGTAGGGTGAATGCAATATATGTTAGGGTGATAACCGTTAGATTGACACACTTATAACATTATGCTAAAATTTCACAGGAATTGAATAATCAGGAATTTGATACAGAACCTATCATGAAACATATCATAAGTAGATAATATAATATTCTAGTTAGAAACGATAAAAATCTGATGTTCATAATGCCATATTACAATAAGAATAAAATGCATTTATGGTTATACTTCTTTGTTTAATTGAAGAGAAATGTTATCTAGTCTGATCCACCACTTCAAGTAATTGCTGGATAGAATAAATAATAGAAAATAAGACATAATTTTAATGTTAGACAAACTTTAATTTTGAATTTCAATTTCCATCGAACGAACTATTATTGAGCCTAACAACATGATAAATATTAATTTGTGTGTAAGGCCACATTCAATATTTATAAATTCACAGAATAAGTGGCCGGTCGGGGAAGAAAATAAAATAGACACCGCTCTCTTTAATAACTAAAATGGCTAGTTTATAGACGTTTTATAACAATTTCAAAATTATATTTCGTATCATATACATATGTATCCAGAAAAGTTTCGCTACCAAAATCCTTTGTCAACAAATACCATCAATAATATGGTAATATTTTGTTTAGAATAGATCATTCTGATAATGTCATTGACATCATAGTAGAAGTAGAAAGTAAGGAAGAGTTCATAACTAAAACAATGATTGATCAAGTAAAATAATTTTATTCAAAGGAAGAAGGGGTGACTTTACTGTTGAGATACGTTGCATCATAACTATTCTTCCTCTCATTGTTAGATGAACAAGATGAATTTTATTTTTCTAATGGGCTGCCTTTAATGTGACAATCAAATTACCATCACATTTATTGGAGTATATTCAAAGAGAGTTTGATCTGGATTATTCTAGTGATAACTATGAGCCTCCTGACTGGGGTATCAACGATGATAAATCCAAGAAAATAGAGGTGAATAATGAAAATGAAGATGAAATTAAGTAAGTTATCTGATTGAGCTGTAAGTTACCTGTTTGTGAACTAATAACATTAGGATTTAGGATTTCGGGTATCCTCATTAACTGAATACTTTTCAAAATTCAAAAGTTCCAAATCATAAATACAATCAAAAGATAAGTCTATTATCTCATTTGAGGAAAAACAAACTTTATTATCAACTAAATCAGTAATCGAATCATTTTCAATACAAGGACTATGAGATACATCAACGTAAGACTGGTCAACAATATTACTCCTAGGAATGGAAAAGAAGTAAAACCTAATTTAGGCCTAAATTCGATTTGAGGAATCGAATTTGTACTAGGAATTGAAAAAATTGAATTGAAATCCCTATCTGATTCAACTTCATCAAAAGAATCATCTCTACCAAAAGAAAGACTTTCTGCAGAATTGAAACTACTTAAATAACTGTCTAAAGTAGCCAAATAATTCGAGACATCTTGCTTTTTGGCCATGACAAAATATCCTCGAATTATTGACTTTTTGGCAATAATAGAAGCTTGATCTAGGAAACTCTCTACACACCATCAATAACTAAGGAAGTTGACAAGTCGGGCACAATAGCCATATCCAATCTAAGTTTAGGTTGGATGACTCCCATCATCGAATATCTTAAGTTTGATATCATCCCTAAAGAAGCAAGGAAAGCAAGGAGGCTCATAAAGGAAGTACAAAACTACACCTTGGTTCACAACATTCTCTATAGAAGAGGAAAATTCACATCTTTACTAAAATGTGTCCCGACCTCCAAAACAATGAAGTTTTAGAGAAAGTCCACAGTAGTATATGAAAAAACCACTTAGGAGCACGGTCACTAGCTAAAAAAATGATCTGAATTGGCTTCTTTTGACTAACCTTACAAAAGGAGGCAGCCAACTTCGTTAAAAAAATGTCCGCCTTGTCAAAATCATGCTAACTTCCACGTGGCACCCCCAAAAGAGCTCATCAGTATCACTTTGCCTTGGCTATTTACAAAATGAGGCTTAGACCTCCTCGGGCCATTTTCACAAGCTCCCAAACAAGTAAAGTACCTCATAGTGGGTATTGATTATTTCACTAAGTGGATCGAGGCAGAACCGCAGAACCTCTGACAACCATCACAACTCAAAGAAGTCGAAAGTTCCTCTACAAGAATATTGTCACTCGGTTTGGAGTTCCACACTCCATCACTACGGATAATGAAACTCAGTTCACCAACTCTTCCTTTAGAAGCTTGATGGCTAGCCTCAAGTAGGAATGTTCATGCGCCGGGTGAAACTGGATTTTCTTGACCCAGACCCGGCCCTAAATATACACCGGGTCTATTTTTTAGACCCTAACCTGGCCTTAAATCTGATGAAACCTAAATATTTTCGGGCCACAACTATATTGGGTCCAAACCGGGTGAAAACCGGGTCTTTAAAGCTTTAACAATAATAAAAAAAACTTATTTATGATGCACTTATTTATAAAGAAAAAACTTGTTACCGAAAAGTTAATATCCATATTTGAACTTGAATTTTTCATAAATTCCAATTTGATGCTTCTTTGATTTATTTTCTAATTCAACAAGTGTGATTAAAAATAAAACAATAAGCTTATAATTAATATAATATAATATTAAAATTAATTTAAAACATATATATGTTTTTTAATTCCCTTAGGGTGCACATGGGTCGGGTGAATCCGGGTTTGTCTTGACCCGGACTCGACCCGAAATAATGACCGGGTTTATTTTTGAGACCCTTACCCGATCCTAGACCCGATGGAATCACACCAAATTAGCCCGTAAAATGTTTGGGACTGGGCCGGATCTTCAAGCCGGGCTGAGCCATGAACACCCCTAGCCTCAAGAATAAGCACCAGTTCATGTTGGTATAACATCCCAAGCTAATGAACAAGTAGAAGCTGCGAATAAAGTCGTGTTGGCTGACTTAAAATGTCGACTATAAGACACAAAAGGAGTATGGGCTGACGAGCTCCCTCAAATCTTGTGGGAATATCGAACAACTCCCCACTCAACAACTAAAGAATCTCTTTTCCGACTTGCTTATGACATGGAAGCCATAATTCCTATAGAAGTCACCGAAGAATCTCTAAGGGTTAGATTCTATGACGAAGTTTGAAATGTCCAAGCTCAAAAGGAAGATTGGATCTCCTCCTTAAAGTCTGAGAACAAGCTTGGATAAAAGAGAAAGCAGGTATAACAAGAAAGTCATCAAAAGAAGTTTCGCCATGAACGACCTCATACTAATCCGAAATGACATCGGAGTACAGAAGTCAAGCGAAAAATTGGATACAAACTGGAAAGGGCCTTACAAGATCATTGAAGTCTTAGGAAATGGTTACTACAAAGTGTCCGACTTAAAAGGGAGCGAGCTTCCAAGGTCGTGGCATGCATGGTTTTTTAATGCTCCTTGCTCCCTGGTGTACTCTTGATGAGCGGATATTTTATACGCTTTTTGGGGGTAATTTCATATAGATTTTAGTATGTTTTAGTTAGTTTTTAGTTTATTTTCATTAGTTTCTAGGCAAAATTCATATTTCTGAACTTTACTATGAGTTTGTGTGTTTTTCTGTGATTTCAGGTATTTTCTGGCTGAAATTGAGGGAGCTGAGCAAAAATCTGATTCAGGCTGAAAAAGGACTGCTGATGCTGTTGGATTCTGACCTCCCTTCACTCAAAGTGAATTTCCTGGAGCTACAAAACTCCAAATGACGCGCTTCCAATTGCGTTGGAAAGTAGACATCCAGGGCTTTCCATAAATATATAATAGTCCATACTTTGCTCAAGAATAGACGATGTAAACTGGCGTTCAACGCCAGTTCTATGCTGCTGTCTGGCGTCCAGCGCCAGAAACAAGTTACAAGTTGGAGTTCAACGCCAGAAAAGGATCCAAGCTGGCGTTGAATGCCCAAAACAGCCCTATGCACGTGATTAACTTAATTTTCAGCCCCAGCACATACCAAGTGGGCCCCATAAGTGGATTTCTGCACCATCTATCATAGTTTACTCATTTTCTGTAAACCTAGGTTACTAGTTTAGTATTTAAACAACTTTTAGAGATTTATTTTGGATCTCATGACATTTTAGATCTGAACTTTGTAATCTCTGACGGCATGAGTCTCTAAACTCCATTGTTGGGGGTGAGGAGCTCTGCTGTGTTTCGATGAATTAATGCAACTATTTTTGTTTTCTATTCAAACACGCTTGTTTCTATCTAAGATGTTCATTCGCACTTCAATATGATGGATGTGATGATCCGTGACAGTCATCACCATTCTCAACCTATGAACGCGTACCTGACAACCACCTCCGTTCTACTTTCGATTGAATGAATATCTCTTGGATTCCTTAATCAGAATCTTCGTGGTATAAGCTAGAATCCATTCGCAGCATTCTTGAGAATCCGAAAAGTCTAAACCTTGTCTGTGGTATTCCGAGTAGGATTCAGGGATTGAATGACTGTGACGAGCTTCAAACTCGCGAGTGTTGGGCGTAGTGACAGACGCAAAAGGATCAATGGATCCTATTCTGACATGATCGAGAACCGACAGATGATTAGCCGTGCGGTGACAGCGCACCTGGACCTTTTTCACTGAGAGGACGGATGGTAACCATTGACAACGGTGATCCATCAACACACAGCTTGCCATAGGAGGAACCTTGCGTGCGTGAAGAAGAAGACAGGGAGAAAGCAGAGATTCAGAAGACAAAGCATCTCCAAAACTCTAACATATTCTCCATTACTGCATACCAAGTATTTATTTTATGTTCCCTTGTTCATTTGCAAGTCAACTGATAATTATAATTGACCTCCTAACTGAGATTTACAAGATAACCAGAGATTGCTTCAAACCAACAATCTCCGTGGGATTCGACCCTTACTCACATAAGGTATTACTTGGACGACCCAGTGCACTTGCTGGTTAGTGGTACGAATTGTGAAAAGTGTGATTCACAATTCGTGCACCAAGTTTTTGGCGCCGTTGCCGGGGATTGTTTGAGTTTGAACAACTAACGGTGAATCTTGTTGCTTAGATTAGGAAATTTCTGTCTTTTGGGTCAGAGTCTTTTATTTTCTTTTCAAAAAAATTTTTCAAAAATAATTTTTCTATTAAATCTCGTGCCAAACTTTAAGTTTGGTGTTTTCTTGTTGATTTTCCTTTGTTTTTCGAAAATTTTATTTTGGTTTTCTAAAAATTTTAAGTTTGGTGTTCTTTCTTCATGTTCTTGTGTTCTTGTGAGTCTTTAAAGTGTTCTTGAGTTTTCCTTGTGTCTTGATCTTAAAATTTTTAAGTTTGGTGTTCCTTGGTGTTTTTCCTCCAAAATTTTTGAAAATAAGGAGCATTAGATCTAAAAATTTTAAATCTTGTGCTATCTTATTATTTCTCTCTTTCCTCCTTAAATTCAAAAATATCTTTTCTCTCTATTTTTAAAACAAATTTTCAAAATTTATTTTTTTTAAAATTCGGATTTTTTTCAAAAATTTAAAATCCTTTTCAAATCATATCTTTTTCAAAACTTTCTGACCACTTTCTCTCTCCTCATTTTTTCGAAAATCTTCACTTATTTTTATTTATTTTATTTTAATTTATTTTATTTTTGAAATAATTAAATAAATAAATAAATAAATAAAAATAAATGTTTACATCATCTCCCTTTCTCCATCATGGACCTAAGTGGAAATGAACAGTCCAGGAGGACTCTGGGGTCATATGCTAACCCCTCTACTGCTTCATATGGGAGTAGTATCTGCATACCCTCCATTGGAGTCAGTAGCTTTGAGTTGAATCCTCAGCTCATTATCATGGTGCAGCAAAGCTGCCAGTATTCCGGTCTTCCACAAGAAGAACCTACAGAGTTTCTGGCACAGCTTTTATAAATTGCTGACACAGTACATGATAAGGAAGTAGATCAGGATGTCTACAGATTATTACTGTTTCCATTTTCTGTAAAAGACCAAGCCAAGAGGTGGTTAAATAACCAACCTAAGGCTAGCATAAGGACATGGAAACAACTGACAGAAAAATTCCTGAATCAATACTTTCCTCCAAAACGGATGACACAGCTAAGGCTGGACATCCAAGGCTTTAAACAAGGAGATAATGAATCTCTTTATGATGCCTGGGAGAGATACAGAGAGATGCTACGAAAATGCCCCTCTGAAATGTTTTCAGAATGGGTTCAGTTAGACATCTTCTATTATGGGCTTACAGAAAGAGCTCAGATCTCTTTAGATTGCTCAGCTGGTGGATCTATCCACATGAGAAAGACAATTGAAGAAGCTCAAGAGCTCATTGATACAGTTGCTAGAAATTAGTATCTGTACCTAAGCAGTGACTCTTCCATGAAAGAAGAGGCTAAAATAGTAACTGCTGAACTCAGTCCTGCAGAGCAAGCTGCTGAATTCAATCATCAATTGGATTTTCTAACAAAGCAGTTAGCTGAATTCAAGGATAAACTATAAGAGACAAGGATGGCTAATATAAACATGGAAGTACAATTAAAGCAAACAAAGCAGCAGCTGTCAAAACAAATAACAGAAGAATGCCAAGCAGTTCAATTAAGAAGTGGGAAGACATTAAATACCCCACCTCAAGGCAGCAAGAAGCCAAGAAATGAGCAAACCACCCAAAATCCACCTGAGGATAGTAAGAGCCCAGGGAAAAATAATTCTGGCGCTAAAACGCCAGAAATTGGGTGGAAGGCTGGCACTGAACGCCCAGACCATGCTCAGAACTGGCGTTCAACGCCAGAAACAAGCAAGGATCTGGCGTTGAACACCCAAAAGAAGCATAGTTCTGGCGTTCAGACGCCAGGAACAGATGAGGAGCTGGCGTCTAACGTCACTCCAGCTTCTAACTCTGGCACTCAATTGCCAGTGAGGGATCAAACACACACAAGTGCTGATGACAACCCATCTAAAAAGGCCTCTCCAACCACTTTTGTAGGAAATAAACCTACAGCAACTAAGGTTGAGGAATATAAAGCCAAGATACCTTATCCTCAAAAACTCCGCCAAGAGGAGCAGGATAAGCAATTTGCTCGCTTTGCAGATTATCTCAGGACTCTTGAAATAAAGATTCCATTTGCAGAGGCACTTGAGCAAATACCTTCTTATGCCAAGTTCATGAAAGAGATCTTGAGTCATAAGAAGGATTGGAGAGAAACTGAAAGAGTTCTCCTCACTGAAGAATGCAGTACAGTCATTCTGAAAAGCTTTCCTGAAAAGCTTAAAGACCCTGGGAGTTTTCTGATACCATGCACATTAGAAGGTAATTGCACCAAGACAGCGTTATGTGATCTTGGGGCAAGTATCAACCTAATACCTGCATCCACTATCAGAAAGCTTGGTTTAACTGAAGAAGTTAAACCAACCCGGATATGTCTCCAACTTGCTGATGGCTCCATTAAATACCCATCAGGAGTGATTGAAGACATGATTGTTAGAGTTGGGCCATTCGCCTTTCCCACTGACTTTGTAGTGCTAGAAATGGAGGAGCACAAGAGTGCTACTCTCATTCTAGGAAGACCCTTCCTAGCAACTGGACGAACTCTCATTGATGTCCAACAGGGGGAAATAACCCTGAGAGTCAATGATGATGAGTTTAAGTTGAATGCTGTCAAAGTCATGCAGCATCCAGACACATCAAAAGACTACATGAAAGTTGATCTTATTGACTCCTTGGTAGAAGAGATCAACATGGCTGTGAGTCTCGAATCAGAGTTGGAAGACATCTTTAAAGATGTTCAGCCTGACTTGGAGGATTCAGAGGAAATGAAAGAGCCTCTGAAATTTCCTCTGGAAGAGGAAAAACCTCCTAAACCCGAGCTCAAACCATTACCACCATCCCTGAAATATGCATTTCTGGGGGAAGGTGACACTTTTCCAATGATCATAAGCTCTGCTTTAAATCCACAGGAAGAGGAAGCACTTATTCAAGTGCTAAGGACACACAAGACAACTCTTGGGTGGTCCATAGGTGACCTTAAGGGCATAAGCCCAGCTAGATGCATGCACAAAATCTTATTGGAGGATAACGCTAAACCAGTGGTTCAACCACAGAGGCAGCTAAATCCAGCCATGAAGGAAGTGGTGCAGAAAGAGGTCACCAAATTACTGGAGGCTGGGATTATTTATCCTATTTCTGATAGCCCCTGGGTGAGCCCTGTTCAAGTTGTCCCCAAAAAGGGAGGCATGACAGTGGTTCATAATGAAAAGAATGAACTGGTTCCTACAAGAACAGTTACAGGGTGGCGCATGTGTATTGACTACAGAAGGCTCAATACAGCCACCAGAAAGGATCATTTTCCTTTACCATTCATAGACCAGATGCTAGAAAGATTGGCAGGTCATGATTATTACTGCTTTTTGGATGGCTACTCAGGCTATAACCAGATTGCAGTAGATCCCCAGGATCAAGAGAAAACAACATTCACATGTCCATCGAGAGTGTTTGCTTATAGAAGGATGCCATTTGGGCTGTGTAATGCGCCTGCAACCTTCCAGAGATGCATGCTCTCTATTTTCTCTGATATGGTGGAAAATTTTCTGGAAGTCTTCATGGATGACTTCTTAGTATATGGAGACTCATTCAGCTCCTGCCTTGATCACCTGAAACTAGTTCTGAAAAGATGCCAAGAGACCAACCTGGTTTTAAACTGGGAAAAATATCACTTTATGGTGACTGAAGGGATTGTCCTTGGGCATAAAATTTCAAACAAGGGAATAGAGGTGGATCAAGCAAAAATAGAGGTGATTAAAAAATTACCACCACCTGCCAATGTTAAGGCAATCAGAAGCTTTCTAGGGCATGCAGGATTCTATAAGAGGTTTATAAAGGATTTTTTAAAAATTGCAAAACCTCTGAGCAATCTGCTAGCTGCTGACACGCCATTTGTGTTTAACACAGAGTGTTTGCAGGTGTTTGAAACGCTGAAAGCCAAGCTAGTCACAACACCAGTTATTTCTGCACCAGACTGGACATTACCATTTGAGCTAATGTGTGATGCCAGTGATCACGCCATTGGTGCAGTACCGGGACAGAGGCACGACAAGCTTATGCATGTCATTTATTATGCTAGCCGCGTTTTAAATGATGCCCAGAAAAATTACACAACCACAGAAAAAGAATTACTTGCAGTGGTTTATGCCATTGACAAGTTTATATCATACTTAGTAGGATCAAAGGTGATTGTGTATACTGACCATGTTGCTCTTAAATATCTACTCACAAAGCAGGATTCAAAACCCAGGCTCATAAGATGGGTGTTGCTTCTGCAAGAGTTTGACATAGAAATAAGAGACAGAAAAGGGACAGAAAACCAAGTGGCTGATCATCTGTCCCGGATAGAGCCAGTAGAAAGGACGTCCCTCCCCTCTCTTGAGATCTCTGAGACTTTTCCGGATGAGCATTTATTTGCCATTCAGGAAGCACCATGGTTTGCAGACATTGCGAACTATAAAGCTGCACGGTTCATACCCAAAGAGTACAACAGGCAACAAAAGAAAAAACTAATTACTGATGCAAAGTACTACTTGTGGGATGAACCCTATCTCTTTGAGAGATGTGCAGACGGAATAATCTGGAGATGTGTGCCTAGAGAAGAAGCACAGAGGATCCTATGGCATTGCCATGGATCACAATATGGAGGCCATTTCGGAGGTGAGCGGACAGCCACCAAGGTCCTCCAATGTGGTTTCTATTGGCCAACACTCTATAGAGATTCCCGAGAGTTTGTACGTAACTGTGACAGTTGCCAAAGAGCTGGTAATCTGCCCCATGGTTACGCCATGCCTCAACAAGGAATCTTGGAGATTGAGTTGTTTGACGTATGGGGAATTGACTTCATGGGACCTTTCCCACCATCATACTCAAACACTTACATTCTGGTGGCAGTTGACTACGTATCAAAATGGGTAGAGGCCGTTGCCACACCCACCAATGATACTAAAATAGTTCTGAAGTTCCTCCAGAAATATATCTTCAGCAGGTTTGGGGTCCCTAGAGTACTAATCAGTGATGGGGGCATTCACTTCTGCAACAAACAGCTTTACTCTGCCATGGTCCGGTATGGGATTCGCCACAAGGTGGCGACTCCATATCATCCACAGACCAATGGACAAGCTGAAGTCTCTAACAGAGAGCTAAAAAGAATCCTAGAACGGACTGTAAGTACCCGTAGAAAGGATTGGGCAAGAAGCTTGGATGATGCTCTGTGGGCATACAGAACAGCATTCAAGACTCCTATAGGGACCTCTCCATACCAACTTGTGTATGGTAAGGCATGTCACCTGCCCGTGGAACTGGAACATAAAGCCTACTGGGCAACCAGATTCCTAAACTTTGATGCCAAATTAGCTGGAGAAAAAAGATTACTCCAGCTAAATGAGCTAGAAGAATTCAGATTCACTGCTTTCGAAAATGCCAAGCTTTATAAAGAAAAATAAAAAAAGTGGCATGACAGAAAGCTGTCATCTAGAATCTTTGAACCAGGACAAAAGGTTCTGTTGTTTAACTCTAGGCTCAGGCTATTTCCCGGGAAACTGAAGTCCCGGTGGAGGAGACCATATGTGATTACAAGTGTATCACCATATGGTTATGTGGAGCTTCAAGATATTGATTCTGATAAGAAGTTCATTGTTAATGGACAGAGAATCAAGCACTATCTTGAAGGCAATGTTGAGCAAGAGTGCTCAAGGCTGAAGCTAGATTAAAAGCTCAGCAAGGTCCAGCTAAAGACAATAAAGAAGCGCTTGCTGGGAGGCAACCCAGCCATAGGGCATCACTTCCTATAAGCATTTTGCCCTATTCTTGATTTTATTTGTTTATATAAAGTTCACTGATACTAAGGTAAAGAGTCAATTGTATAAGTTCACAGGGTTACAGAAGGATTCTGCACACAAAACAGAGAAAAAGAGCTCACTGGCAAGAAAACGCCAGTAAAAGTCTGTTTTGGGCGTTCAACGCTCAAAAAAAGCATCCACTGGGCGTTGAACGCCAGTAAGGATAGCCATCTGGGCGTTAAATGCCAGAAAGAAGCATCTTCTGGGCGTTGAACGCCAGAAAGAAGCTCCTTCTGGGCGTTTAACGCCAGATTTACAGCGTCCTGGGCGTTCAGAAAAACGCCCAGTGACAAAGGAGTTCCTGGCGTTCAACGCCAGAAAGAAGCAACAGCTGGGCGTTGAACGCCCAGGAGAGGCAGCATTTGGGCGTTGAACGCCCAAAACATGCAGCGTTTGGGCGTTCAAACGCCAGGATGGTGGGGAGGAGGTAAATTCGTTTTTTTCTTCATATTTTTCATTTTAATCTTAATTTTCATGTTTCAATTCATGATTTCTTGCATAAACATGTTACAAACCCTGATTTCTAAAATCCCTAATTTCTAAAAACCCTTCTTTAAAAATATTAAATGTATCTTAATCCATAAGCACAAATCCCTTTTTTCAATCCAATTCAACTCTTTTTCAAAATTTTCAAAACAAATCTATCTCTTTTCATTCAAAAATCTTTTCAACTAATCAATATCTTTTTCAAATCTCCATATTATCTTTTTCAAAAATTCAAATCTATCTTTTTCAAATATCTTTCATATCTTTTCAATTTTAAATTATATCTTCTCTTATCATACTTTTTTTTAAAATCATATCTTCTATCTTATCTTTCTCCCTATTTTCGAAAACCCCCCTCCCTTTTAAAAACCCATTTGGCCTCCCTCCCCCCCATCCACCATTGCACCTAGCTTTCCTTCTCTCCCTCTCCTTTCTTTTCTTTTTGCTTGAGGACAAGCAAACCTCTAAGTTTGGTGTGCTTATCCGTGATCACTAAGATCATGGCTCCTAAAGGAAAACAACCCACTCCAAGAGGCAAGAAAGAAAGCGTTCCAAAACCACTTTGGAACCAAGGGAAGTTCTTAACTAAAGAACATTCAGACCATTATTACAAAATAATGGGTCTAAGATCAGTGATCCCGGAAGTTAGATTCGATCTGAAAGAAGACGAATATCCGGAGATCCAGGAGCAAATTCAAATCAGGAACTGGGAGATCCTAGCTAATCTTGAAACAAAAGTGGGAAGGAATATGGTCCATGAGTTCTATGCTAATATGTGGCATACAGACAGGCAAAGACTATCTGGATCTGCTATCTATGACTATCAGACCTTGGTCAGAGGAAAGATTGTTCATACCCACCCTGACAAGATCAGGGAGATCTTAAAGCTGCCTCAGCTGAAAGATGATCCAGACTCCTTCAATAGGAGAATGATGAGAACAGACAAGGGCCTGAATAAGATTCTAGAGGACATATGTATCCCTGGAGCCAGGTGGACCACCAACACGAAGGGTGTCCCAAATCAACTCAAAAGAGAAGATCTCAAACCAGTCGCCAGAGGATGGCTGGACTTCATTGGGCATTCTCTGCTGCCCACTAGCAACCGTTCTGAAGTCACTATTAGAAGAGCAGTGATGATCCATTGCATCATGATGGGAAAAGAAGTGGAAGTTCATCAACTGATTTCAACTGAATTCTACAAAATTGCAAACAAAAATTCCAAAGATGCCAGGTTGGCTTATCCAAGTTTGATTTCTATGCTCTGCAAGGACGCTGGAGTAAAGATGGGAATAACTGAGTATATCTCAGTTGAGAAGCCAATCACCAAAGCATCAATGGAAAAATAACAAGCACAGGATGACCCCATCAAGAAGAGAACACAGGAAATTCTCCCAGAAATCCCTCAATCTGAATACTGGGAGTATCTTGAAACATCTATTACTAAGATGCAAGAAGCTATGGAACAAATACAGAAAGAACAGAAGGAACAAAGTAGCATTCTTTGCTATTTGCTTAAAGAACAGGAGGAGCAAGGGCATGATTTAAGGGAATTGAAGCGCCAGAAAGTATCTCTTGAAGGACCAAGCACCCCGCATATTAGAGGAACATCCACTTCCCAGAACAAAGGTTGTTAAATTCCAATCTTAGCCTTAACTCTGTGATAACTGTTTTTATTAGCTTTACCTTAGGAGTCATATAATAGTAATTAGTATCTATATTTTTGATTTTATCCCCAATTAAGCTATAGTTTAATTTTATCATCATCATTAAACATGAATAAAATAGAAGAATTTCTTTAGAATAAGAGGCAATAATTTTTTCGAGTTTTTTTAAGATAAATTCTAATTATTTATATGTGGTGGCAATGCTTTCTGTCTTCTGAATGAATGCTTGAACAGTGCATATGTCTTTTGAATTTGATGTTTAAGACTGTTAAATATGTTGGCTCTTGAAAGATTGATGAACATGAGACATGTTATTGATAATCTGAAAAATCATAAAAATGATTCTTGAAGCAAGAAAAAGCAGCAAAGAACAAAGCTTGCAAAAAAAAAAAAAAGCAAGCAGAAAAAGCCAATAACCCTTAAAACCAAAAGGCAAGGGTAAATAAAAAGGATCCCAAGGCTTTGAGCATCAGTGGATAGGAGGGCCTAAAGGAATAAAATCCTGGCCTAAGCGGCTAAACCAAGCTGTCCCTAACCATGTGCTTGTGGCGTGAAGGTGTCAAGTGAAAACTTGAGACTGAGCGATTAAAATCAAGGTCCAAAGCAAAAAGAAGAGTGTGCTTAAGAACCCTGGACACCTCTAATTGGGGAGTTTAGCAAAGCTGAGTCACAATCTGAAAAGGTTCACCCAATTATGTGTCTGTGGCATTTATGTATCTGGTGGTAATACTGGAAAACAAAGTGCTTAGGGCCACGGCCAAGACTCAGAAAGTAGCTGTGCTCAAGGATCAACATACTGAACTAGGAGAATCAATATTACTATCTGCATTCTGAGTTCCTATAGATGCCAATCACTCTGAACTTCAATGGATAAAGTGAGATGCCAAAACTGTTCAGAAGCAAAAAGCTACTAGTCCCGCTCATCTAATTAGAATCTGAGCTTCACTCAAAAACTCTGAGATATTATTGCTTCTTAAAATTATTTGTATTCTATTTTATTTATCTATTTGCTTGAGGACAAGCAACAATTTAAGTTTGGTGTTGTGATGAGCGGATATTTTATACGCTTTTTGGGGGTAATTTCATATAGATTTTAGTATGTTTTAGTTAGTTTTTAGTTTATTTTCATTAGTTTCTAGGAAAAATTCATATTTCTGGACTTTACTATGAGTTTGTGTGTTTTTCTGTGATTTCAGATATTTTCTGGCTGAAATTGAGGGAGCTGAGCAAAAATCTGATTCAGGCTGAAAAAGGACTGCTGATGCTGTTGGATTCTGACCTCCCTGCACTCAAAGTGGATTTTCTGGAGCTACAGAACTCCAAATGGTGCGCTTCCAATTGCGTTAGAAAGTAGACATCCAGGGCTTTCCATAAATATATAATAGTCCATACTTTGCTCAAGAATAGATGATGTAAACTGGCGTTCAACGCCAGTTCTATGCTGCTGTCTGGCGTCCAGCGCCAGAAACAAGTTATAAGTTGGAGTTCAATGCCAGAAAAGGATCCAAAGCTGGCGTTGAACGCCCAAAACAGCCCTATGCATGTGATTAACTTACGTCTCAGCTCCAGCACACACCAAGTGGGCCCCAGAAGTGGATTTCTGCACCATCTATCATAGTTTACTCATTTTCTGTAAACCTAGGTTACTAGTTTAGTATTTAAACAACTTTTAGAGATTTATTTTGGATCTCATGACATTTTAGATCTGAACTTTGTAATCTCTGACGGCATGAGTCTCTAAACTCCATTGTTGGGGGTGAGGAGCTCTGCTGTGTTTCGATGAATTAATGCAACTATTTTTGTTTTCTATTCAAACACGCTTGTTTCTATCTAAGATGTTCATTCGCACTTCAATATGATGGATGTGATGATCCGTGACAGTCATCACCATTCTCAACCTATGAACGCGTACCTGACAACCACCTCCGTTCTACTTTCGATTGAATGAATATCTCTTGGATTCCTTAATCAGAATCTTCGTGGTATAAGCTAGAATCCATTCGCAGCATTCTTGAGAATCCGAAAAGTCTAAACCTTGTCTGTGGTATTCCGAGTAGGATTCAGGGATTGAATGACTGTGACGAGCTTCAAACTCGCGAGTGTTGGGCGTAGTGACAGACGCAAAAGGATCAATGGATCCTATTCTGACATGATCGAGAACCGACAGATGATTAGCCGTGCGGTGACAGCGCACCTGGACCTTTTTCACTGAGAGGACGGATGGTAACCATTGACAACGGTGATCCATCAACACACAGCTTGCCATAGGAGGAACCTTGCGTGCGTGAAGAAGAAGACAGGGAGAAAGCAGAGATTCAGAAGACAAAGCATCTCCAAAACTCCAACATATTCTCCATTACTGCATACCAAGTATTTATTTTATGTTTCCTTGTTCATTTGCAAGTCAACTGATAATTATAATTGACCTCCTAACTGAGATTTACAAGATAATCAGAGATTGCTTCAAACCAACAATTTCCGTGGGATTCGACCCTTACTCACGTAAGGTATTACTTGGACGACCCAGTGCACTTGCTGGTTAGTGGTACGAATTGTGAAAAGTGTGATTCACAATTCGTGCACCAACTCTTTTTCCCAACTTCATGATTTTTTCCCGAGAAATATTTTCCTGGAGGGGGTTTTAACGAAGCACCATAGCAAGGGTTAAGGGTAATGCAAACTCTTAGTAGCAAGAAAATTTTATGTAACTCATTTCTTCTTATTAATGATATCTCATTAATTTTCCCATTCACATGCATTAATTTAAGCTCGGAAAATCGCAAAAATCATTGTCCGACCTAGATGGTCGGCAAGATGAAGTGACGAGATACAAATTAGTATAAGAAGTTATTATATAAGCAGATTGTGGTCTGACCTCGTTAAAATTTAAAAGATTTGGGCCTAAAACGAATCGCAAAAGTAACTGTTATAACCGACTACATAAAGTCGGGCCACAGTAGATTAAGGGAAAAACAATACTGATCTCATAACCAAAGGTCCAAGATAACGACCGACTTACTTGGCTGATGTCTTTAGCAACTTAACAAAATCAAAAAAAAAAGTTATCAAGTGACTTAAAATTTTATGAAGTCACAGAAAACTAAACAAACTACGCCAAATAAAGACATTCCAAGGAAAAATATATACAGTCATTCATATGATAAACTGCCACATATTAAATTTGTGAGGGAAATTTTGATTTAGTATCAAAATTAAAAGATTGTTCCAACTACAACTAATACAAAACAAAATACCCACAGGCTGGGCCATCCAAATACTTTGAAACTAAAACTAAAGGTGAGGAATTTATTCACTGGAAATCAAGTTAGAAACATCCTCAGGCTACATGGTGAAGATCGGAAGAGTTCCAAGTAGAGAAGGAGTAGGCTCATCACCCATCCGAGTAGAAAAGCCCTGAGAAGCTCCCTCGACCTGAACCTCTGAGGTCTTCGGGTCAGTCATAGGAGTGTCCTCCTCATCCTCAGGAACAGAGACTATCTTCTCATTCGCCACAACGTTGTGAGGACTAATGAGGAAGAGGTCCACCTCGAAAGCTACAACTCGGAACTGGGCCTTCAAATTTGCCACTAACTCGTCCATTCCTTTAGTGATAATCTCCTCTAGCTCCGCATATTTCTCCCTGGACTTGACAACCTCATCTACCAAAACAAGTTTTTCTCCAAAGACCCTAGTGTAACTCTCTTCAGCCTTCTTTTTCAAGCCCTCCGCCATAGCTAAGACAGCCTCGGATTGTTTTACCCTCTCCCAAGCCTTGCCAAAGTCGGAAATAAGTGACTCCTTCTCGCCCTCCAACTCCTTTTTTGATTCCCTTAAAGATGCCACTTCAGCTTGTAAATCAGTTAAAGAACGCTGAGTGGCACCAAGGAGAGTCTTCTCCAATTCCTTCGATAAAGCAGTACATACCCCGGCCATCCGAATTCTACCTCGAACAAGTACCTGAAGGTGGTTCTTTACGGAAATGTCATCCTTGCTAATGAAGCTATATGGAACGATGCTTTTTTCGCACTAGGCCACCGCATCGAAGTCCTGCTCATAAATGCCCACCAATTCAGCAGTCTTATATTTTTTAGGTATTGCCTCAAGCTTAAGAGGTGGAAGAGGAATTGTTTGATTACCTGAACTAAAAGGAGGAGGAGTCAGATCAACAATTATTTTTACCGAGCCAGTGGCACCTGAGTCTGACTTAGAAGGGGAGCAGAGGTCACCTGATTTACTGACCTTTTTTAGCTGTATACTCTATGCAACGACATTCTTTCTGGTAGTCCAAAGTGTTTTTATAGCAGCTGACTTAGGAGCCATCTTTTCCACATGACATCAAAGTCGGGTTATATTAGCCACTAAGACAAATCAGCAAAACCATATCTACAAAAATAAAAAAGAAAGCTACCTAGTTCGAATTGAAGTTGGCTTGGATTTTCTAAAAATCTCTTGGTATCCAGATAAGGAGGTCGGCCCCAACACTCCTGGAACAAAGCGACTACACTCTCTTCAACCTCATCTAATTCATCCAAGTCATATTTAACTATTACGAGATGCTCTTTACAATACAAAGAAAAAAGGGGCTCATCCCCCTCACCCAGAAACAAAGGTCGGACACTATCAACAGAACAGATCTTAAAAAAATAAATTTTAAAGTCATAGAAAGAATCATCAAAAATAGCAAAAACTTTTCTCCCTTGAACAACTTGAAAGGAGATCCAGCCTTGTTTCTTGGAGTTGAAAGGTTTCGCGAGGACAAAAAATTAAATGAAAACCTTAAGAGAAGGAAGGACGTCAAGTTCTCGATAAAAAAGTTGATATATCTTCAAGAAACCTCAAGAATTAGGATAAAGTTGGGAAAGGGCAACATTGCAGATCTTGAGGACCTCGGACTCAAAATCAGAAAAAAGAAGGCTAAGTCCTAATTTTGTAAAGAAGCAATCATACACGTAGATGAAATGACGCTCCGACTTATCAAGTCGGCGAAAACAAACCCTCTCATCAGGATCAACAACCACAATTTTGTATTTTCTCTCATCCTCCAATTTAGACATAACCTATAATGCCTACGAAAGGTCTCAGCATACTCGTTATCAATAATAGGGACAGGACTAAGAACAAATATATCTACCCAAATCAGGTTATTCGAGACTTTAGAAGACATGTTGTGAATAACTGACCGAGACATAAAAGTTATACCTATAATATAGAAAAAGAAAAATTATTATTACAAGTCGGCAAGTCAAACAACATAAAAAAGTCCAAAAAGGTCGAGTCATCTTTAACAACACAAAGAAACGTTGCAATTCCTACAACCTTCCGAATGCCAAGAAATAGCATTTCCAAATATGGAAATGGTGTCATCTTTAGTAGATAAAAAATGCACCATTTGGAGACAACATAGAGTATAACCCCACGTCCAGATTTACAGAAACAACAACAATTGAAGTCCAAGTTCCAGAAATTTAAGCTCAAGAAAAGAAGCAAACTTTCAAACCTCAATTTTCGAATATGACACATAAATCTCAAAAACAAACAAAAATTTTAAAGCAAAGAAACAGAGAAAGAAGTTTCAAAAGTTTAAAAAACCAACCTTGAAGAGAATGCAAAATGAAAATGATGCACAACAATAGCAAAACATGAATGTTCCATTCAAAAGCGTAGACAAAGTCTTCTAAGCCTCAAGATAGAGAAAATATTGAATGCAAGAGTAGTTGCAGGAAAAGAAGTTAAAGAGATTTGTTGAAAGGAAGAAAAGAATGAACGTAAACATTTCAGAAGAGAGGCAAAAAAGAAGAAAGAAAAATGAGTTTGAGTATTTTTAAGACACTAAGGACAAAAGGGTAATTTCACGACCTCTCATTTATCGTGCCGGTTACAAAGATAACCGTAGAGTAACGTGTGCAAGATATGAAAAGACATAACGTCTTTTAATTTAAAACACATCGAATACCTGATGCTATCTCGAGTGAAAAGGTAGTCTATTCGACCTAATGCGCTAATCTACAAGGAATCAGTTGAGTCCGACCTTGTAAAGATCGGACTCAAGTAGGAGTACTGTTCATACTCAAGCACAAAGACATAGCCAGGCCCAAAAAGAATAGAGGCCCACACAAGAGATCATGCCTCTTCTACACCCACCCGACCTCAAAGAGGTCGGAGTCGACGACAAAGATTTAACCCTACTTATCTATATATGCAACTAACTCCTAAGATATCTCGCATTTATCTAGAAGGAAGATGTCAACAACTTTCTTTAAAAAAGGGAACGGTTATCCACCAGCAAAGGTGGAACTACACTAAAAGGTGGTTATCTACTCTCCTATAAATACACTGACACCCTCAGGTATATTCAAGACCCAATTTACTAAAAAAACCTGCTTTAAACCTTTGCTAACTTAAGCATCGGAGTCCCTTACAATTACTACTTCCCACCTCCTCACGAGAAATTCGGATGGCAATACCTTAGCACCAATACAAGTCAAACGATGCTTTAAAAGGAGTCTGGATCTCGCGTCTAAACCCAAATACAACCACAATTTCAGGTAATCTTTGAAATAGTTGCCATCTTTAGCATCATTATGTATCATTGTTATGTAAAGCAAACATTTTCAGTGTGAATTTCTACTCCTAAAAACAGACATCAAAAGTGCTTGTTATTTGAAACCTATGGTTGCAAGTATTATATTGGGCAATTTTAATACGCAGAAATCTACTGTTTTTTCTTAGCTTGTTCACAGCTTTTCGCCGTATTTTTTTTTAATTTAACTAAAGATTTTATCACAGGTTTTGTTGTTTGACAGAGAGTAGAAGTTAATCCATATAAATTTATTAGTGTGGTCTTACTTGTTTAATTAGAACTTGAAAATTATTAGTAGGATCTATATCTCTATAAGAAGCCGCTTTTAATATTATAGAAAATCCACGACCATCACTGCTACTATCTCCAGAACTTAACTAATTCTAAATAAAAGGATTCTTGCCTAAACAAAGTAAGAAAAAGTACTACATGACTAAGATAGTTCTTATTATTCTTGCATATTCCCAAAAGGATATATATGAATGACTGAACGTGGTTCAAGTTCGTTCAGAGTTCAGACTTACGAGCCATACTTTTCTAGTTTTCTAGTTTTCTTTTAAAAGGTGACATACCACTGATTGGCTAATTACTATATAAAATTATTTGAGGCCAAGATGAACATCAATAGTGGCTGTAGTTTAGTGGTAAGAATTCCACGTTGTGGCCGTGGAGACCTGGGCTCGAATCCCAGCAGCCACAGTTCTTTTTAACCCCATCATTTCTTCGAAGAAAACACTTGTAGTATTCTGATTTCTGGAAACTTGCAGTTTGTTATTACTATACTACACTATTTCAATGCATTTTTTTTTTAATTTGGAATTCTTTCTTGAATTTATCATAGCTTAAAAAAAAAACAAAATATCAACATGTGTTCGTGGACTTGGTTGATGCTTGAATCAATACTGAAGTCTAACTAGAAATTTGGGGAAAGGGATAGACGGTTGTGGGGGAAAAAATCAGAACAAACCAAAAAAAGGCGTGGAAAAAATAAAAATAAAACAAAAAAGAAAACAGAAGATGAATTACCACTTTATGGAGAGAAACTCCCGCGGCATCGCATCAAATTAAATTCCATTGGAATCCATTAGGAATTAGGAATATTATACTAAGCATGACAAAACCATCATATGGAGAGAAACTCCTGCGATGATTAGGAATTAGGAATATTATACTAAGCATGACAAACAAGGAGCTTTCTAGAGTGATGAAAGAATATTTTGATCTTTAAAAGATCAGGATACATAATGAAATAGGCAATAATTTATGGATTCTCTTATAAATATGAATTTTATTATAAGAACGGTCGTGATAACAATGTGGATGACCATGATTTGGGTGGCTAACATTCTCAAGATTAAAACAGTTTTTAAGATAGAATCAAATAAATAAAAGTTGAAAATAAGAATCGTATACATATATAAATAGGGGTTCATATACGAGTAATGAGATATAAGCAATAAAACAAAAATCAATTCTCTCTCTTTCTTTATTTTCTAATTTATTGAATATTTCTTTTTCTTTTTATATATATATATATATATATATATATATATATATATATTACAACATATAATATTAGTAAATACATATATGAATTATTATTGAGCTAATTATATTAATACTATAGTCTTTTAATTTATTTATACATCTTTATTTTATATTTAGTATATCTTTTATTTATTTTACAACACGTTATCAGCACGAGACTCTGATCAAATTTTTAGGAAGACTCAGGTAATAAATTTTCATTATGTCAAAATTCTCTCATCTTGAATTCAATGCTCTTGATATATCTGAAAACAATTATTTATCATGGATATTAGATGCTGAAATCCATCTTGATTCAATGGATCTTGGAGATACCATTAAGGCTGAAAATAATGCATCGCAAAAGGATAAAGCCAAAGCCATGATTTTTCTTCGTCGTCATCTTGACGAAGGATTGAAAAATGAATATCTCACATTAAAAGATCCTGCAGATTTTTGGAAAGACCTTGAAGAAAGGTACAATCATAAAAAAACGGAGATATTTCCTCAAGCCCGATATGAATGGACGTACTTGCATCTACAGGATTTTAAATCCATAAATGAATATAATTCTGCAATGTTTCGAATCACCACACGAATAAAATTATGTGGGAAAAAGATAACTGATCATGATATGTTAGAGAAAACTTTCTCAACCTTCAATGCCTCGAATGTGCTCCTGCAGCAGCAGTATCGAGAAAAAGGGTTTAAAAAATATTCCGAGTTAATTTCTTACCTTCTTGTTGCTGAACGCAACAATGAGTTGCTCTTGAAAAATCATGAAGCGCGCCCAACTGGCGCCGCCCCATTTCCTGAAGTAAATGCGGCAAATTACCCTAAAAGAGGTAAATGGCAAGGTTTTAATAACAAGAAAAATTATGGAAGGAAAAGGAATTATATTTAAAAGAGAGGATCTCACCAGAAGTGGGATAAAGAAAGAAATATTGGACAAAATAAATCAACAAAGGATAAGTGTTTCCGTTGTGGTGGAAAGGGCCATTGGTCGCGTACCTGTCGTACCCCAAGGCACTTAGTCGATCTTTATCAAGCATCTTTGAAAAAAGATGACAAAGGAAAGGAGATGAATTTCATTTCAAATGATGTTGCTGAAAACTCCACCACTCATTATGATGTATTTGATTTCTTTGAGGACCCTAAAGGAAATATTGGTCATTTGATCAATGATGGAATAGTTTAATATGTGGGATTGTTAAGTATCCATGTAAATAAATAATATAAAGAACTTATTGTTAAGTTTTATTTTCTATATATTTAAGTTTCAAATGATGTATATAAATAATGAAATATTAATGTTTATGAATTTTGAAATTATTAAATGTGTCAAGTTTTAAAATAAAATTTTAGTATATGACATTATTTTTATGTACAGTGTTTCTTAGAGAAATAATTTCAATCAGGAAGTCCATTTGACTGTGCATGTATTGCTACTCATTTTATTATTATTTATCTTTGAAGAAAATGGCAAGGATATATAATGAAGATGTATGCCTTGCGGATAGTGCAAGTTCGCACACCATTTTCAAAAGTGATATATATTTTACCCATCTTGTGCCAAAAGAAGAATATGTTAATACTATTATTGGCTCAGGCAATGTGATTGAAGGCTCCGGAAGAGCTATAATTTTGTTTCCCAGAGGAACAAAATTCATAATAAATAATGCACTATTATCTACTAAGTCTCTGAGGAACTTATTGAGTTTCAAAGATATTTGCCGAAATGGATATCATGTTTAGACAATGAATAAGGAAAATCATGAGTATTTATGTATCACAACTCATGATTCAAATAAGAAAGTTATATTAGAAAAATTACCCTCACTTTCATCTGGGTTATATTATACCAAGATTAGTGCAATTGAATCACATGCCATTGTAAACCAGAAGTTTACTAGTCCAAATGAGTTCATAACTTGACACGACCGATTGAGTCATCCGGGAACAACCATGATGCGGAGAATTATTGAAAACTCCCATGGACATTCACTAAACAACCAGAAGATTCTTAAATCTTGTGAATTTTGTTGTGCCACATGTTCTCAAGGGAAGTTAATTTTAAGGCCATCACCAGTAAAGATTGGATTTGAGTCCCCTGAATTCCTAGAAAGGATTCAAGGTGATATATGTGGACCTATTTATCCACCATGTGGATCTTTTAGATATTTTATGGTCCTAATAGATGCATCTTCGAGATGGTCACATGTGTGCTTATGTCTTCTCGCAACCTGGCGTTTGCGAGATTACTGGCTCAAATTATTCGATTAAAAGCACAGTTTCCAGAAAATCCAATCAAAGCAATTCGTCTTGATAATGCTGGTGAATTTACTTCCCAAGCATTTGATGCTTATTGTATGACTAATGAAATAAATGTTGAACATCCAGTAGCTCATGTTCACATGCAAAATGGGTTAGCAGAATCACTTATTAAACGCCTCCAATTAATTGCTAGACCTTTACTTATGAGAACAAATATCCCAACCTTGGTTTGGGAGCATGCTATTTTACATGCCGCAGCACTTATTCGTTTGAGACCAACGAGTTACCATCAGTTCTCTCCTATGCAATTAGCTTTTGGCCAGCAGCCAAATGTTTCCCATTTAAGAATATTTGGATGTGCGATATATGTTCCCATTGCACCACCTAATCGCACCAAAATGGGACCTCAAAGAAAATTGGGGATATATGTTGGATATGATTTTCCCTCTATAGTGAGGTATCTTGAGATACAAACTGGAGATGTATTTAAAGCCCGGTTTGTAGATTGTCATTTTGATGAATCAAAATTTCCAACATTAGGAGGAGAGAATAGGCTTTCTGAAAAGGAACTTAATTGGAATGAATTATTGTTGATGCATTTAGATCCTCGATCAGGGCAATGTGAACTAGAAGTTCAAAAGATTATACATTTGCAAAGAATAGCAAATGAATTGCCTGATGCATTTTCCAATACAAAGAGAATAACCAAGTCTTATATACCAGCGGAAAATGCCCCAATTCGAATTGATGTCCCAGTTGGACAAATTGCCACCGAAGCAAATACACGCCAAAAGCGTGGCAGGCCTGTCGGTTCCAAAGACAAAAATCCTCGAAAGCGAAAAGAGGTAAATACTATTCCTATTGAAAAAGACATAGTAGAGACACCTGCAGTTATCCAAAATTCTGATATAGTTTTAACGCCAGAAGACGTTCAGGTACCTGAAAATTATGAAAATGACGAGATCTCGATAAATTATGTCTTTACAAGAGAGAAATAGGACCAAAATAAGACAATTATCAATAAAATATTTGCATATAATGTGGCATTAAATATCATACAAGAAAGTAAGAATCTTGAGCCAAGATCAGTCAAAGAATGTCAACAAAGAAATGATTGGCCAAAATGGGAAGAAGCCATGAAGGCTGAATTAGACTCACTTGCAAAACGTGAAGTCTTTGGACCTGTAGTCCGTACACCAGAAGATGTAAAACCTGTTGGATACAGGTGGGTATTTGTGAGAAAACGAAATGAGAAAAATGAAGTTTTGCGCTACAAAACTTGACTTGTGGCACAAGGTTTTTCACAAAGGCCTGGTATAGATTATGAAGAAATGTATTTCCCTGTAGTGGATGCGATAACATTGCGTTATTTGGTCAGTTTATCTGCATATCATAAACTGCATATGCATTTAATGGATGTGGTAACAGCCTATTTATACGGCTCATTAGATCGGGATATCTATATGAAAGTCCCTGAAGGACTAAAGATATCTAAACCATCCAATGAACATTCGCAAGGGTTATACTCAGTCAAATTGCAAAGATCTTTATATGGCCTGAAGCAATCTGGACGAATATGGTATAATCGTCTTACTGAGTATCTGGCAAAAAATGGATTCAAAAATGATGATATCTATCCATGTGTTTTCATAAAGAAATCTGCATCTGGATTCATTATAATTGTTGTGTACGTTGATGATTTAAATATCATTGGAACTCTTGAAAAGATTCCAAAAATTATAAAAACTCTAAGAGAAGAGTTTGAGATGAAAGATCTTGGAAAGACTAAATTTTGTCTCGGCCTGCAGATCAAGCATACAAAAAATGGAATCTTTATTCATCAAACAACATACACAGAAAAGATCTTGAAAAGATTTTATATGGATAACTCACATCCGCTAAGTACCCCAATGATCGTAAGATCTTTGGATGTGGAAAAGGATCAATTCCGTCCTAAAGAAGAAAATGAAGATATCCTTGGTCCTGAAGTACCATATCTTAGTGCCATTGGAGGCTAATGTATCTTGCTAACAATACACGACCCGATATATCATTTGCTGTGAATTTACTAGCAAGATATAGTTCATCTCCAACTAGAAGACATTGGAGTGGAATCAAACAAATATTTCGATATCTTCATGGAACGGTTGATATGGGATTGTTTTATCCCTATGGATCTAAGTCACAACTACTTGGCGATGCAGATGCCAGATACTTGTCTGATCCACATAAAGGGAGGTCTCAAACAGGATACATGTTTACATATGGTGGAACAGCTATATCATGGAGGTCCACGAAACAGACAATTGCAGCAACATCCTCTAATCATGCTGAAATACTAGCGATTCATGAAGCAAGTCGCGAGTGTTTTTGGCTCAGAAGTTTGATCCAATATATTCTGTCATCATGTGGACTAATTAATCATAAGATAGCTCCAACTATCCTGTTTGAAGATAATACAGCATGCATTGCTCAACTTAAAGGTGGATACATCAAAGGTGATAGGACCAAGCATATTTCTCCCAAATTCTTCTTCGCTCATGATCTTCAAAATCAAGGGACAATTGATGTCCAACAGATCCACTCAAGTGACAATCTGACAGATTTATTTACAAAGTCACTCACAAAATCCTCCTTTAAAAGATTGGTACATGAGATTGGGATGCGCCGATTTCGAGATATCAACTGATGTCAACAAGAGGGGGAGACTGTACTCTTTTTTCCTTGGTCAGGTTTTTTTCCATTGGTTTTTCTTGACAAGGTTTTTAATGAGGCAGTCCCCATCACTAAAGGATATTGTACTCTTTTTCCTTCACTAAGATTTTTTTCCCACTGGGTTTTTCTTTAGTAAGGTTTTAACGAGGCAATAATCCTAAATGGTCATCCAAGGGGGAGTGTTGTGATAACAATGCGGATGACCATGACTTGGGTGGCCAACTTTCTCAAGATTGAAACAGTTTTCAAGATAGAATCAAATAAATGAAAGTTGAAAATAAGAATCTCATACATGTATAAATATGGGTTCATATACGAGGCATGAGATATAAGCAATAAAATAAAAATCAATTATCTCTCTTTCTTTACTTTCCAATTTACTGAATACTTCTTTTTCTCTTTATATATATATATATATATATATATATATATATATATATATATATATATATATATATATATATATATATATATATATATATATATATATATATATTCATTACAACATATAATAATAGTAAATACATATATGGATTATTATTGAGCTAATTATATTAATACTAGAGTCTTCTATTTATATATCTTTATTTTATATTTAGTATATCTTTTATTTATTTTACAACAATAACTAATTTAGTCACTATTTATACTCGACGATTTTGCTTTAACGTTGTCAACGACGATGGTATTGTTGGGAAAGATTTCTCCGTCGACAGACTCCTTAACTTCTTTGGATACCAACGAGAAAAAAGACAGTATAACACCCTAACTATCAAAGCTTACGCTTCTGGCTGCGCAATTCTAATAGCTCTGGTGTTACGACAACTCTCAGAGTATTTAATACATAAATATGAGCCTGTTAAAAACTTTAAACCGTCTTACCGCTCCATAACACTTTTTGATAGGCAACATACCTCCATACATGCAATACAAATTACAATACTCACAAAGAATACTTATAAATACTTATTATTAATTTACAAGTATTTCATATCAAAATCCTATCCCTCTTACAGAACTTGCAAAATTAAAGGCGAGAAAAACATAAAAACTAAAACAATCCAAAATATCGTCTAAACAGAAAAGAAATAAGCCCTTCCGAACTTCGTCGTCCATAACCTGAAAAGAGAAAAGACCTGTAGGGGAGTGAGAACATCGTCCTCGAAAGGGTTCTCAGTAGAGGGTTTTTGAGAATTACTATAATAGGATACGTGAAAATAAAACCATTACAGTGATTAATAACCGCCTTATGTATACTTTCAAAACCCGATGATTTACCATTAAAATCTGAAATCTTTTCAGAAAGAGGAAACTATTATTTCTTCAAAAATTCAAAAGCATTTCAAAAGGTTTTTCCTAGACAGTATGAATGACCAACCTGATCCAAGCATAGGTTCATTAAGTCTATTCTGAACCAGTTTAGTTTTTCATACTTTTCTAAACTAGAAACACCAACCAAACATGGCCTTCGGCCCACCTCATAATCAACCATGGCCCTAGGCCCAAACAATCCAAACAACACCCAATCCACCACAATCCAACAGAGTTTCTGTCGCAAACACAAGTAGGAAAGCTCAGGCATAAACAAGTAGTTACTTCAAGTAGAACAATTAGCAGTTAAACACAATTAATCACAAAGGCATTCCAAGTACAATATGCACACCCAAACAATGTCACATAGATGCATATGATGAATGCCTGTCCTAGTGGCTGATGAGTCTCATCTGCCAGTTATAAAGCCAACCCGACAAGTCTTGGTAGCTAACCATTAGACTGTCCCTCTGTCGTGCAGCCGCAACTCGAGTTATTCACAATCATAATCATAATCATACAACACCCACACTGGTGTTTATCCACGGGGGTGAGCTCATCCGGAACTTTCACAGTGTCCGACCACACTTACGACATAGGGTCAGCAGAGTATCGAGTCTCAACCTGGAGCACGTGGTGGCTAGGCACTGCTTTTACCCAGGGAAACTCGTATCTTAGATAATTAGAAGAGCAACAATCACTTTATCAACTCAATAATCATCCATATTCATACTCATCCATCCGGCTCATAACATATTTCACAATCAGCCATAATTCATTATCATATACAGCCATTCTGGCTCATAACATATTCCACAATCAGCCATAATTCATTATAATATACAGTCATTCCGGCTCATAACATAATAGCACTTCCACCATCGAACATCATAAGACTCATAAAATCATCATTCAAGCCATAAATCACTTTTTCTCAAAGTCACTTTACTTTGAAGTCAAAAATCAATTCTTTCCAGCCTTGGCTTTAAAATCCCCATTCCTCAAATCATTTCAAGCTCATAAGCCACTTTTCCTCAAACATAAATTTTCCTTTTTTAAAACATGATTACTGAGCACGTGGTGGCTAGCCACTTCTCCTCAAACGTAAAATTTCTCTTTCTAAAAGTAAAGCCACTGTCCACAATATTTTTCCGAACATTTCAGAAACCACGCCAAATCAAAAGCCCTTTCCGAGAGATTCAAAATCATTCATTCTTAAACAGGATTCAGTAACAAAAGTTCTTCAGCAGAGCCTCAAGTCTTTAGGGGAGACTAACATAACTCATTTCCTCAAATTTGTTTAAAATCTTTAAAACCTTAGCTTCCTGATTTGAGTAATAAAAATAGAATCTAAGCCAAACCGAGTCATGTAATCGATTACTCCTTTCAAAACCATTTCTTTTACTTAAACAAAACTAACTTCAATTCCATGATTAAATCTAAAGCGTTTCAAACAGCTCAAAAATTGTTTTAGTCTTGCAAAAATTCAGAATTCAAAGAGTACTTAAAAATTTTCCTAAAACATTGAAAAATGAGACTTGTCAATAGACATTCAAGTTCTTTCAAAGTCACTGAAACTCCTCCAATTGAAACCCTCAAGTCAAATTCAAAGACATAAACCCTTTTCACATTTAAAACAGCCTTAGAATATAAGTTTCATCTAAATAACTTGCTCCCAAAAGAGATACAATGCTTTTCTTAAGAAACAAGACTAAATCATAATTTTCTGTTTAATAATTCATTTCAAAAGCATAAGTCATCCCTTTCTTAAATACTCCAAATAAAATAGTAGAAGTCTTTAACTCATAGTTTTCCAAATGACATTTCAATAAAGTCTCAGATTCTATCGGAATTTCGATAGTACCTCCCCTAAAACTTGGACCTTGCCACCCTTTCCGGGTCCTAACTACACCATTCTGCAACCCTCTTTAATGGGTTCAAAACCAAATTAGTTCAAAAATTAAGTTGGTTCCGAAGGTACATCATTTTCAGATTTCAGGAACACCGATTCAACTAAAATCAACTTCCAACAGGATAAACTCGATTTCAAAGCTTTTACAAAATAACTTTAAAGAAGCATTTCAAGAACAGTTTGTTTCACAAAACCGAACAATAATCCAGCCAAACAAGCATTCATACTCATCCAAGACAACCAACAATACATAAGACTTATACAATCACTCAAAGATACATTTTCTCACATCAATATCCATATATAATAATTCCAATTCGTAAAGTGTAGTTTTCTAAAAAGGCCCCTACCTCAATATGCAAAACCATAGCCCAAACGCCTCACAGAGTTCCTTTCGCCTCAACCCGAATAGACGGAAACCAAAACCTCGGCTCCGCTTGCTCTCTCAAAAGCAGAAACAGCTTCAAACGCCGCAAGCAAACTCAGATTCTAACTCCTAAAACCATTAACATCACAAATACTTTATTACACGGAACAGAACACTAATGCAGGGCTTTTGTAACAGAAATACTTACTGAACTAGCGAAACAAAATAGCGGCGGGCTCTGAACCAGTTTGGCAGCGGCCCCGACAGCCACCTCAAGTGGCAGCGGCGACCGGACTCTGGCGATGGTGACTGAAACCCACATACAGAGACGATAAGATTTTCAAAATCTTGAATGAATGAAAACTAAACTCAAAAACCCATATCGGCAAAGTTTTCCGGAGATGGCAGCGGGTTTTCGGGCGGCAAAAGTGGCGGTGGTTGGCGCAGGTCTCCCCTCTCTCTCCCCTGCTCCCGTGCTTTCTGTCTCTCTTACTCTGTGCAACCCGACGGCCTCCTTCTCAATGGCACGGCGGCGGCAGGGACGACTGGGAGATACGACGACGTCTTCTTCTCACCAGCGGCAAACCCTCGGTGGCGACGCACGAAACTCCTTTAGCGGTGACAATGCGTGGCTTGACGACGACAAACCCTAGTAGCAGCGGCGGTAGGAGTGGCTTCAACAGTAGCACCCAGGCGCGGCAACGGCGCGGTGGCGATGCAGCAGAGGCTCCCTCCTCCACTGACTCTCGCACGGCTTTTCCTTCTTCCCTGAACGGCATCGATGGTGTCCTTCTTTCTCAGCGACAAAGACGGCGGCTCCAAGCCTGCGACTCTCTCACTCGCAAGCCATCTCTCTTTGTCGACGTTAGTGGCAGCAGCGCGATGGGTTCGACGGCGGGGCGTGGTGGCACGGCGGCGAGGCGTGGTGGCGACGCCCTTCCTCCCTCCAAACCTCCCTTCCCCGTTTCCCGTTCTCCTTGCTTCCCTCTTTCTTTCTTTCTTTTACTTTTTTTTTTCTGATGTGTTTGCTGAAGGGAAAGAAGGGTTGCGGCTAGGGTTTCATTTGGACAAAAGAGAAAATGTGGGTTCAATTAGGGTTGGAGTTTGTGTATGGAAATTGAGAATTTTGAGGTTTAATTTGAAACTAATTGAATCTTTAAAATTATTCTAAAATATTATTCGTTGTATCAAAATACTATTTGGTTTTCACTCAAACACTCTAATTGAAAATATAATACAATATAATTAATTTTCTTTATTAACAAAACTTAAAGTATTTAATTATAAAGATATTATCATATAAAAATTTTGTTATTTCACAACTACTAATTTTATATTTTAAATATGGGAATTAATTCAATAATTAGAAAATTAGATAAAATTCTAATTTAAATATCCAAACATCATTATTTTTAAATCTTTAAGACGTTAAATAGTAAATAGAAAAATAATCCAAGATTATAGAGTTTGGATAAAAATCTTAATTTATTTCAAATTCAATTAAACAAAACTACCTTTAATTATCTTCAATAAAATAATTTATGAACCTAAAACTGTAAATAAATATATATAATTTAAAATTAATTTGTAATAACTTTTCAAAAGTTCTAGATCTTACAGACAGCACTTCAAAAAATTTTCTACTAGATCGTATAAAAAATGACATCAACTCTAATTCCTACTTCTACCACCACCGTGGACCCCAACTCCATTTTTGCCAGCGAATTGTCCTTTTTTCTGAGTCCACTAATAATACTTTTATCTTCTCTTTTTTAAGTTACTCTTTTTAATGAATTCTCTTTTTGAAATTCTTCGTCAATAATAATCCAATTCCATTGGTGAGTTATAGCCTGCACCGGTCCAAATGAGGAGATTGGTGCACCTGTCACCTCTGACACAAGTTTCTGCTTTGGTGGCAGGTCTTTTTGTATTTTACAAGATTGGCTATATAGTTTTGTATATTGTGTTATGACCCCTCAATTTATACATGTTTGCATTCTAACTCCCTGTATGAATGAGCTGTTGACTGAGTTTTAGCCCATTTGGTAGAGCGAGGAGATGAAGAGGGGCTGCCATTAACTCCACAGCTCAAGTGACGGCGAAGCCCTAGAGTTTTGGCAAACTTGGTAGGACAGAGCATGGTAGAGTTTTGGCAATTTTTGTTTATAGAGTATTCTGTCTGATGTAATCTGATGTTAATCCGTGAACGCCATTTCTGCGCAGGACTGCATAGAGGGAGAATCCGCGGCGGAGGAATGTTACCGGCCATTGTCTGCTGAAGAAAAGGGAGGCAATGGAAGCAATGCCTTCGGCCCAGGTGGCGACAAATTCGGTGATGAAGTTGAGGATGGGGAATTAGGGGTGGAGTCGGATGCAGAGGAGAATTTCACGGATAGCTTCTTTAACAACTGGGAAGAGAGAGCAGTGGACGACATTGCAGAGCTGGGGTGTATAAATTTCAAGGAAATAACTGCAAAGGAGATTATGATGTGTCATTTTCCGGATCGATCGGTGGCATTCTTGTTTTACAGTTTGTATGCGAAGATGAATGGTTTCGCTGTGAGCAGAATAAGATTCGGCAAAATGTGAGGAATGAGGTTACTCAACAAGAATTTGTATGTTTCCGGCAAGGGTTCAGAGGAATGGGGTCTGTTAACGACGGCAGGCGATGGAAACGTGAGCCAAAGGTGGAGACCAGATGCGGCTGTAAGGCAGAGATGCGCGTCCACGTGCACTCCGATAGTGGTAGATGGATAATATCATACTTTCAGGACGTTCACAACCATGAGTTGCTGGACGATAGACTGACTTTCATGCTACCGTGCCATAGGAAAATGGATGCAGCCGCCATGGAACAAATGAATATGATGCTTAGAGTTGGGATTAAAACGCCACATATTTATTCATCTTTTGTGCAGACTGCCGGGGGATTCCAAAACCTTCCGTTTCTAAAGAGGGATATGTATAACCAGATAGGGAAGCAACGGAGGCTCATTGGCGGGGATGCGACGGCTTGCCGGAAGTTCCTGGAATCAATGGCACAGGCTAATCCTGGAATGTTTGTGCATTATTTGGCGGACATGGATGGTTGTTTATCCACCTATTTTGGTCGGATAATTGCAGTCAGCTGGATTATAGTTTGTTTGGGGATGTCGTGGTATTTGATGCGACATATCGGAAGAATAAGTATATGTGTCCACTGGTTGTGTTTTCTGGAATGAATCACCATAACCAGACAATTGTGTTTGCCGCTGCGCTAGTTGCAAATGAGAATGAGCAGACTTACACCTGGTTGCTGCAACAGTTCCTAGATGCCATGAAGGGTAAAGCACCTGGGTGTGTGATAATAGATGGGCATGGAGCGATGAAAAAGGCAATCGATGCGGTGTTTCCTGGGGCCTATCACCGTTTGTGTGCGTGGCATCTGCTGAGGAATGCCACTTCTAACCTAAGCAACCCCAGATTTACTTCTGAATTTAAGAAATGCATGCTGTTCGATTATGAGGTGTGGGAGTTTGAAGATCATTAGCATTATATGGTGGATGCGCTTGGTCTGTCTGATAATCAATGGGTTTCTGACCTTTACTCTAGGAGAAGGATGTGGGCAACTGCACATATAAGGGGCAACTTATTTGGGGGTTTTCGTACAACATCAAGGTGTGAAGGATTGCACTCAATGCTGGGTAAATTTGTCCAGTCTCGTCATAATTTGAGGGACTTTGTTGAGCAGTTTATGCGTTGCATATCCCAAATGAGGTCCAGGGAAGTACATTCTGATCTGTTATCCGTGGTTGGGGAACCAGTGCTACAGAGTCCATTTCATGATTTGGAGAGGTCAGCTGCAAAGAAGCTCACAAGGGCAATTTTCTTCAACTTCAGGCCCATGCTTTTTCGTGCTTGCACACTGAAGGTACGAACACACACATGGAGCCAGACTTCTGATACATTCACTTTGTCTAGGTCAGCTAATGCGCGAGTGGGAAGTGAGTCACTATGCTGACAATAACAGTTTCAAGTGCTCTTGCTTGCGAATGGAGTCCCTTGGTATACCGTGTGATCACATTGTAGCAGTGCTGGTACATTTGGAGATGACTGACATACCAGACAGTCTTGTTCTGGATCGTTGGTCCAAGAGTGTTGGGATTCAATGATCACCTGCCGTAATTGGATGTTGAATGATCTATGCAGGGAAATGTGTGTTCTTACATGTCGTCACAAAGCTGAATTTGTTGACATGACGGATAAAGTTATTCATGAGATAGTGCGGCTGAAAGAGATTCAGGATTCTGGTGATGCAGGTGGTGTGAATGAAGTTGGGAAAGCTTCAACACTAGAGGGTTGTGTTAGGGATTCACAGTTGGTGCGGTGTCGAAAGAGGCAAAGAAAGGAAACGGTGAAGGGGGTGAAGAGGTGCGGTCTTTGTCGCCAGACAGGGATAATCGAGTATCCTGCCACTTAAATTCCAACAGCAGAATGAATACACAAGAGGGTGCATCATACTTTGGTGGTGAGGGCGAAGGTGAAACTGCACAATGGAGGATTCGTCTGAGGAGGAGGAGGTAACACTTTCTCAACAAATTTGTTTAGTCGCCCTTTTTCATTTAATGTATTGACCATTTATCGATTCGTAGTTCATGGCTAATCGATTCGTAGTTCATGGCTAACTGAATGTATCATTGTAGCTGGCATGGGACGATGCAGCGAACCTTGCCTTGGAGGGGGGCTATGATTCATAGGGCACAATTTAGTAACCGTTCCTGTGGTTAGTGCGCTCACAGCTCAATCCAGTGGGAACGTGGGTCTTCATATTAGGCAAAGGTTAGGTGATGCAGCAGGTGTTTTAGTTTCTTAGAAGATCATGCGTGTTGTTCTATGTTCGGACAAAAAATGGCTAGTTATAGAAAACTCTGTTTTGGACTGTTATACTTCCAAATTAACCATATTCAGGCCACTATATGACATTATTTTGTAACGCGCTATATTTAGATTGGAAATTATTCTAGAGCATCCATGGTGCTGTATGAATTGAAATTGCAAATTAGTCTAGAGCATCCATGGTGCTGTGTGAATTGAAATTGTAAAGTAATCTAAGGAACACTGATAATTTTAAAAGTACTTAGTTAAACGTCATAAGATTGTATCATGTACAAAAAGAGTTAAGTCTAGCAGTTGCAACACTTCAACAATCACAAGACATAAAGTTTTTGCCAAATCAAAAAAGGCAATCCAAAATAACGTCAGCTTTGTCATGAAACCAGTTGGATTCATTCATAATCAACAAATTGGACCAATAGCTCCACGTTCGGGTTGGTCCTGGAGATCTCAAACATGGCCAGCTTCTCCACAGTTATATTGCACTTGCACAAGAAATCCGCCCACCCTCCGCTGATGGTGCCACAATTGCACCTTCTATTGCCCCGTATCTGCCGTAGACGTCCCGGACAGAAATCTCCCCTACTCTCAGAGTGACCATCACGTCATCCCCGACGTTGTCTCTAAAGTGCGGCACATTTGGCTGGGCAAACAAAAAACGAGAATGAGATGTACTTAAAGGCATGTGTAACATAAATGCAATGTGCATGAAGTTAACCAGAATGAAATGGCAACTATTGATGATGGCATTATGAACAGTTAGCATGCAATTGGGTGCTTGTTTCCCTAAACAATGGAATTTAAGAACAACATACATTACCAACAAATTTCTGTAATGAATTTTAAGTCAACAACTGCTCCACCAGATAGCCAACCATTAACAATTAAGCAACAGTATAAGACATAAGATGTGGACCACGTACAAGGGCACACAAGCCAACAAAGTAAGGACCAGCAAAAGAACAACACTTAATGTGGACCAGGTAGGCCGCCACATTACTTTCAATAGAGGGAACAGCAGGGGAACAAAACAAATAATGTAGACCCCAAACAGTGCCAACGTAACAGGTGTATATATAGTGGAGAGGGAAAGCTATTACCAGGAAGTGGACGCGCAACAACCTTTTTGTGATGTGCATGATAAAGAAGGGGTGCTCGGACTGAAATGTCTACTCCACCTCAGCTGCAGTTGCGCTCCTGGGGACATTGATGCACCCCGTTCGATGCCGGGGCGGTTGAGGAGCGCGTGGACGATTCCTTGGCACCTGGGGGGTGTGACGTCGCCGGAGTCACCATCGGACGTAACATACATCCTCTCCACACCCGGTGACTAAAAGATACGAACGCTGAAGTCGTCTCTGCCCTTGTGCTTGAACAGCAGAATGTTAGATGGTTGTAGCTTGTATTCATGATAAAACCTTTGCCATCCCCTCCCGAGAGTGATCTCTTTCCACCCCTTGGGGCTGCATGCAATCTTGTAAGTACGGTCTGAGCCATCGGTGACTGTGATGTAGATATGGTTGCTACCATTGGGGAGGAGATCATTTGGTAATGGTAGACGCTACAGATATGGGCATATCAAGACACAACGTAAGAGAAAGAACAAAATGCAGAGAGTAGAGTAAGAAATAATGGAAAGAACAGAAGAGGAAGCTTTAACCTACCATCGGTCGCGACGGCTCTCCTGTTGCTTTAATAACCCTAACGACGTCACCTTTCGTGTTTTCTTCGGCCATTTTTTGTCCAGGCACCAATAGAAAAGAAGAAGGGGATATTCTGAGTTAGAAGAACACCTACAAACTGGATAGCGTGTGAATCAAGCGGATATGAAGGGTGAATCCTATCTAATTAATTAATTAATGTAATCAGAGTTCCACTCCTTAGGATTATGTGCCATCACCCTTTGATGAAGTCTTCTTCTAGAAGCCAAAAGGTTTCGTGCCTGTACGGTCAAATAGGAATGCTTTTTTTTTGGGTTTTGTTAAGCGAGACTTTGGATTTTAAAACAATTTTTTGCTGGATCCGTCTCCATTAGAAGGCCCTAACCAATCGGTACGCATAAAAAAAACTCATGGAACCATATATTGTGGGCATAAAGGAGGATATGAGTAAGTAGTGGTTAGTGGGCTCACATTATTGCGTTGGCCTGGCCCATCAAAGCGTAAATCATCCCCTTGCGTTTATTGGGCCAGAAAATGGTAATTAATTTCACAAAAGCATTAGTTATAAGTTCACCACCAAAAGAAGAAAAAAAATAGCATTCATAAAACGAATCCTAATTAACACATTTTGGTTCACAGTTGACTGAGTTCTGAGCAGAAGTTCTGCTAGTGGCGATGACATAGTTCAACAAGGAAAGAAGAATAAGAAGGAAACAACAGTTTTCTGCCTAAGATACACATCAAAACAAATTTAACAAAATATTTGAAACAGTCAAGAGTTACGCCCCCTAGTGGTTGCTACCGTCAATTCCGGGACACTGACCCAAACTTCCCAATCCAGCCTCTTTCTTCGTTAAAGGGCAACAACAGTAGGCCAAGGGCGGTTTGCATCCTTATGGATTTGTCATCCACCTGCTAAATAATGATTTTGTTCATTAGTTGGAGAGATCAGCAACGTAGGTGACATAGTTAGAAAAACTAAGTAAAAATATTTAACCTGTTGTATGAACTTTCTCTGGAATCCCCCCATGGCCATCCAGTTCAAAACACATGCAGCAGAAACATGACTGCAGAAGAAGAATTTGTATTAGACATGAGCATGAAGGCTGTTTGGTTAATGTGAAGTGTAAGTATCTTTCAGGACTCACCGGGATTGGCATGATGCAAGGCCATCTGGCTCTGCTATGCCGAAACACATGACTCCCCTGGCCCTCTTGCGGAAATAGGCGGGGTATGCAGGGGTGGATATAATCCTGGATAGTACATCTCCCTGCGGTCCAAAGTGAAGGTGATTTCCAAATATATATACACAACGATAATTATAAGCAATGTGCATGGACGGAAATTACCAAGTTCCGTATGATGATCTTCCTCGTCGTGCTTTTCTCATCACCAATGCATGCATCAAAGTGATACAGCTTCATGTCATTAAACGCCACCACCATCAGATACCAGTGGCTTGATATGTCTTTGACTGGGATGTAAGCCTGTAAAGGAGATCAGGTAATATACATCAAATGATGTTAGGGGTTAGGTTTGTTTTCCAGGCAAGGAACAGAAACAGAGCAACTCACATAAGCCAGATTGTGGGAGGGCTTCATCCAAGTGTCCTTATAAGTCCTAACCCTTTCTGCCAGCAGCTTTGCCTCCAAAACGTCATTCTTAAACAAGAAGGCAACAAAGTGGGGAACAAGTAAGTTCTAATTACAGAACAAGTTCTTAGTGGCCACAATGTGAGTTACGTGAGATGTACTGCGAATGAGGGGGGCAGGCACCAAAAAGTCGGCCCATCCGGAGTCTGACTCCCCAGAGTGAGTCTCATGGTCAGAGCATCGAAAATGACATCGTCAGACATTTTTCCTGGGCGCAGTGTGAGGAGTTCTTTTCTCCTGACGACGACTTCCCCCAACTTGACTAGCTCATCCCTGCACCAAATCCGCGATTAACAGGGCCACACTACCAATTACAGAAAGAAGGTAAATCAACATTTAAAAGGCTTACATCGGGTCTGCCTGAAGGTCAAAATCATATGTGGCGACCTTAATTTGGAGGTCGCTTAGTGTTGTATCCGGTGGTTTGGCAGTGTTAAGCTGGCTTCTAAACAGCTTCAGCGAGTTGGACGGTGGGGCCTTTTGCGCCGGAGCGAGCATTCCAATAGCGCGATTTGGGGCCAGTCCCTTACCATGATGGATGCCCCCTGCGACGATGGACTTGGAGCTGTTCCCAGCGGTGCCCTTTCGCGGGAACAATGGATGTGAGATCCCAACGCTTTTCCTTTGTATCTTGGTGGGTCGACCAATCAACAGGAAACGTGGCGGATCTGGCACAACTGAGTTGCTGGAGAAGTTTTCCCCCGGAAAGAAGGAAGATGCTCCCTGTTGTGATGAAAAATGGAGCCCATTACCTGAGATAAGATTGGGAGCTGCAATACGGCTAGAATGTGACTCTTGTCCAGTTTGAGAGGAGGAACCCTCTCCTATAACCTGCGTCAGTTAAGGGTTATTGTTTGGGCCTGGACGCGAACGAAGTGGGCCAGAAATGTGCAGCCAAATAAAAATTCTATATTCTCTTAAAACGGCAAGAGATAAACTAAAACCATGGATGATGAAGTAGAACGTGGGATGGTGGCCAAAAAATTCATAAATAAATTGTTAAAGTCCATTTGACCTCTATAAAAAAAGCGTTTAGGACAAAAAAAACCTTAATCAAAATGGCATGGGAAATACCAACGAGAAACCACACAAAAATGCCAATGAAATATCTCCAACAAATCTATAAACTAAAAAAGTTATACCACCTGAACCAAAGTAAGAAAAAACATGCTATTCCTAATACGATGAAGACAATATCTTTACTGGATATGTAACTGAGTAACATACGTACCTTGTAACCCCAGTTTCCACTAACGCTTGTCTGGCTTTGGTACTCTGGCGCACCCTTCAGGGGAATGTTGCCAGTGAAAACTGGTGTGTCATGGTCATCCGCAATAGTTATGGGAAACATGGTGTCGTAGTCGTCAGGGTCTCCATAGATGGAGGTGTATGTTTTTACGAAGGGGTGCTCTCTGTCGCCAAAGAGCCCATTTGCGTCAGAGGCTTCATTGTCGGCTTGCATTCTCTTGCAAATGGCACAAACTCGCAACCCAGGCCCAGCCTTCTCGGACGTCAACTTCGCCAGGTTCTGCTGAATAATGTTGACGACGGAACCCAGTAGGCTCATGGCGTCGTCACACTGTTGCTGACGACCCTCGCATTCATCAACCTTCGATGACATGCACTGGATGGTGTTGACAAGATCCTTCATGCAGCTGGCTTGTGCACCGTTGTTCGAAATATTCTAAAAAAAATTAGTTCCGTTACAACATGTAGACCATGTGCATGTACCGTTCCTTAGCACGTATCAAACATTCAGGGCCGAACTATTGTACTTACGGTTTGTGGTGGCTAGGTCAACGTCTCTCCTTCAGGAATATTTGGCAAACTGTCCGGCATGTCGAAGTGGCCATCAGCAGGTGGTGACTCCACAACGGCCATGTTGTTGAATCTTCTATTCCAGAGAGAAAGAGTAAGTTAGTGGGAGTTATATGGGCACTCTAAGCCTGTTGTGTTACAACCCTTTTAAACCGAAGGAAATCAACGTTTTTTCTATCTCGCGCTATCTACCTTTCCAACGGAGTTCCATTCCCGTATATGCTCGGTCTGACTATCCTATAAATTTTCCAGCAAGGAGTTACTACTAAGGTGAAAGACTCCCAGAGCTGCTCACTGGTCATTGTCAATGCATTAGACGAGGATGGGCTCAGAAGATGGGCTCAGAGCAGGATGGAAGGTCAGTCATACTTTCATTAAATGTCCAAATTATCGTTTCTAATGCCAAGAGAATGGCAACCCTAATTAAACGTTGTATTGCAATGTGAATGTATGCATTAAACCGGGTTATGCATAACAATTGCATCTTATACACGGATATGCATGTTTAGGCTCACTTAAATGCTTAATACGCTTGCTAACATTAGTATCATGTTCGACAGAGGGTTTGTTTTATCCTTTTGTTCATTTAATGTTTATATGACATAACAGTTTCGCATGTTACGGCCCACTAACGTATGCATACATGATAGTTGCACATATTAGCATGTTTCACATATTGGCATGAACGCTTAGAACGCTTAACAGACAAGGGGTTATTTATTTATTTTTTATTCGAAAAAGGGCGTTAATATATTTTCTCGTAGAAGCTAAGCTAAGTGGCAAGACAACCCAGATGTGGTTACGCTATCCTTCCAAATTCCATGCATGTAACCAAAATTTTTTTAACTTGTTATTCGAATATGTGACTAAAGCGACAAAAAGGTAGTTTCAACCACCCCAAATTAAGAATAAACTGAATGCTGCTGTGCTAGAAACCTCGGCGGGAGCGAAGAAGGATGCTTTGCAGGCTTCATTTTGTCCCATCCTTAACTTTTTCCCAGTTATCACTGCACATACTGTCATAAAGACAATCCCAACATAGGACAAATAAGGTAGAGTCAACTATCACTACAGAGTATTAATTGCAACAGGCCACACCTAATTACACTTTTCCTTGAATTACAACTATCTTAGATAATGTTCTAATAAACTAAGCAAATCCAGTTTAAAAATTAAGGCAATACATAACGCTTAGCTAATAACAAAAGCGACAAACTAAATCATTTTGGGGTCATGTTGCAGTCCCGTAGAACCTTATTTTGTCCACAAGAAACTGCTTGCCTAGGCCACCATCTGCTCTCCCGTTCCGTCCACAAGTCCATCCTGAGAGGAAGATGATTTAACGGCGTACGTCGTTGCTGCCACTGAGCTGCCCACATCCTAACCAAGCCGCCGATTGCGTTAAAGGGTCCACCCATAAGGGACACGGCCGTTCTGCCGCAGAGTTTAGAATCCTCAAGCTGCGAAAGACAAACATTAGGGGGATGTAAATTACTGCACATGGACATGTTTTACTTACATTCATATGCATCTACTTACAACGCCACTAATTTCATACGGGTTAAAGGAACCTTCAGGGTGAAGCCATTGTATCACCAAGGCAGCAGAGCTATCGCTACAGAACGCAAATATGAAGCGGGTTATAGCTAACAGTAACTCAATGTTCCAATATACAGACCCAACACTCACAAAACAAGGTGCACCTGGTATTGCAATTTGGTATCCCATTTCCTTGCTATATTGACCACCGACCCATGTCTTCGGGAGTGTACTATCGCAGGGGTCCAAACACCGGAGAAGTCATCATCGCGTACAGCATTTCAAGATGAGGCATGGTCCCCAAATTAGCAACAGAAACTGCATAATTTTGGTTCAAACATGGTACAACGAACAATAAGAAGTCACGTTACCACGCGTTCTATAAGCTGCTCTCGGTCGCTGACCATATTCACGTCCAGGAAGGAGTCTAGGTGGTAGACGGTCTTCTCCCCAAATTCAACCACCATGCAGTACCAGTGCATGAAGATATCCTCGATGGGGATGAAGATCTGCAAGCAGATGAAGAAAATAGAAAACTCGAAATTAGTTCCAATGGGGTCAGCAGCCCCGAAAGTAATGCGAAATGCCAAAAAGTCCGTATGGATCAAGACACAAACCCTATTCAGGAATCTTGTTGGTTTCAACCAGAAAGGCACGTATATCTCGTTGAGCTCCATAACAGACAATCCCTTACTAACGTCATCCTATAATAACAAATAAATATGCTTCAGAATCCAGTATAATATGCAGATGTGGTTGCATCGTTGAATTAACCACTCACAGCGAAGCTTGGCGGGAGACACCAAAAATAGGGATGCTTAAGGTGATGTATAGAACAAGCGTTGCGCATGGCCACCATCTTCACGACGGCTCTGTCAATGGGACGCCCAGGTATGAGGGATTGGATTTACCGCCTTGTTAGTCTGTACTGGAGCATTCTCACAAGAGTGTCCCTGCAACAGATGCCATGGTTAATGTTGTTGTTCAAGGATGCAGAATTGTATAAACATCGCGTCAAAGTAATCAGGGATTATAACATACTCCATCGAATGACCATCCGAGAAAAGGAAGTTGAACAGGAGTGTCTCCGATTGGTTAAAGTCCATGGCGTATGTTGCCTTGTACTTCTACGTTAAACACACGGGGTTAAATGCAATTCATACAAGAACGCAAACATGAAGGAAGTAATTAAGGAGATGATTTCTTCATACCCGTATGTCAGCCGGCGACGAGGTGGATTTGCCACACTTAGCAGGTGCTGATCTATTCACTTTGTCAGAAGGTGATCGAAATAGCCTCTTTCCCTTCATAGCCAGAAGGGTGGATTGTCTATTGGAACGGTCTTCGTCGGTGTCAGGAGCTACTATCGGCTGAGTAGCATGACCAACGACTAGGACACCCATTGGTGTCACGTCTACCACTGCACCGCAAGCAACACCACTTTCCTGGGACAAAATCTCAGCCGACTCAGGCGTGGCTTGCACGACGAATGCTGCTCCAGTCCCATCTTCCGCCCTACAAATGATGACTTAAAGGATTAGGTATCAACACATGTGACGTATAAGTGGAAGGACGTATGCAACACGATCTATCTCCCTCATGGATTTCCTTACCATAGCCTCAGAGGTTGCTGTGTCCCGCCGGAAACATTGAACAGGTTCGTCGGCTTCATCTCTCTTGAGTGAGGGTGTCTGGCAATCTTTTTGGTCGTGAAGCCTTGCTTAGTGTATGTTTGTCACTTTTTACGCTTTAAAGCAAGCCATACCGAATTGTGTTGGCGCTAATATTTTCCCCCATCGTTGAAAAATGGCGTGCAACCCATTCCTCCCTTTATTCATCCAATTTTGTCGTTTTCTGGAGCACTGCCTCATTAATGATATCCGTTTCAGATGAATCTACTGTTAGACATGAGCTGTCTGTCTGAACTTGGGTTTTGTCGTCTTCTGTGGTGTCTCTCAAAAATACTAAAATGTACATATGAATAAAAAATAGACGACCACAACAACATGTGACAAAAATTATTCAAATTGAATAACTGTTTATATATCTGCTAACCTTTAATTTCACAATAAATTTTCCAGATAATTCGAAGATAATTATATCATGTCTAAAAATTATATTTATACTGCCTACATATTATTTAACTATTGAATTATAAATAATTTTGTGGTCAATTCGTCAAAATATAAAACACAAGTATATAATGATCGGATATTAGTTATTATAAAGAGTATTATTATAGATTGTTACCTCAATATTATTATAATGTGTAAATGGAAGTTACGTAAAAAGAAATACTGAAAAAATGATTCAGAGATGTAAACCGGAAGCCGTGTACCGTAAACCAGGAGCACTAATCAGTGAACCTTAAACCCGAAACCACGTGAACCCGACCCGACCAACCTAAGACTCATGGACTCGGACCCGAAGCCATGACCTCGTTGACGATCCCGGACCATGAAAACACCCGACCGTCTCACCTTAGCCGTTGCCCCTAAGCCATCAACCCCCGACAACGAACCGTGGATCGTGTGCCATGAACCGTAACCACGAAACCCTAAACCCTAAACCGGATTCCTAAGCCCTCACACCCTTAGCCGTGATCCCTAACCAAAATACCCCAGAGCGTAAACCGGAAGCCGTGGACTGTAAACCAGGAGCACTAATATGTGAACCCTAAACCAGAAACCACGTGAACCCGACCCGGCCAACCTAAGACTCATGGACCCGGACCCGAAGCCATGACCTCGTTGACAACCCCGGACCATGAAAACACCCGACCGCCTCACCTTAGCCGTTGCCCCTAAGCCATGAACCACCGACAACGAACCGTGGACCGTGTGCCATGAACCGTAACCACGGAACCCTAAACCCTAAACCCGGATTCCTAAGCCCTCAAACCCTTAGCCGTGATCCCTAACCGAATTACCCCAAAGCATAAATCGGAAGACGTGGACCGTAAACTAGGAGCACTAATCAGTGAACCTTAAACCGGAAACAACGTGAACCCAACTCGGCCAACCTAAGACTCATGGACCCGGATCCGAAGCCATGACCTCGTTGACGACCCCGGACCATGAAAACACCCGACCGCCTCACCTTAGCCGTTGCCCCTAAGCCATGAACCCCCGACAACGAACCGAGGACCGTGTGCCATGAACCATAAGAACGAAACCCTAAACCCTAAACCCAGATTCCTAAGCCCTCAAACCCTTAGCCGTGATACCTAACCGAATTACCTCAGAGCGTAAACCGGAAGCCGTGGACCATAAACTAGGATCACTAATCAGTAAACCGTAAACCGAAAACCACGTGAACCTGACCCGGCCAACCTAAGACTCATGGACCCGGTCCCGAAGCCATGACCTCGTTGACGCCCCGGACCATGAAAACACCCGACCGCCTCACCTTAGCCGTTGCCCCTAAGCCATGAACCCCCAACAACGTACCGTGGACCGTGTGCCATGAACCGTAACCACGGAACCCTAAACCCTAAACCCGGATTCCTAAGCCCCCAAACCCTTAGCCGTGATCTCTAACCAAAATACCCCATAGCGTAAACTGGAAGCCGTGGACCATAAACCAGGAGCACTAATCGGTGAACCCTAAACCCGAAACCACGTGAACCTGACCCGACAAACCTAAGACTCATGGACCCGGACCCGAAGCCATGACCCTCACACCCTTAGCCGTGATCCCTAACCGACTTACCCCAGAGCGTTTACCGGAAGCCGTGGACCATAAACCAGGAGCACAAATCAGAGAACCCTAAACCCGAAACCACATGAACCCGACCCGGCCAACCTAAGACTCATGGACCCGGACCCGAAGCCATGACCTCGTTGACGACCCCGGACCATGAACACACCCGACCGCCTCACCTTAGCCATTGCCCCTAAGCCATGGTCCCCCGACAATAAACCGTGGACCGTGTGCCATGAACCGTAACCACGGAACCCTAAACCCTAAACCCGGATTCCTAAGCCCTCACACCCTTAGGCGTGATCCCTAACCGACATACCCCAGAGCGTAAACCAGAAGCCATGGACCGTTAACGAGGAGCACTAATCAGGGAACCCTAAACCTAAAACCACGTGACTCCGACCCGGCCAACCTAAGACTCATGGACCTGGACCCGAAGCCATGACCTCGTTGACGACCCCGGACCATGAAATCACCCGACCGGCTCACCTTAGCCTTTGCCCCTAAGACATGAACCCCCGACAACGAACCGTGGACCATGTGCCATGAACCGTAACCACGTAACCCTAAACCCTAAACCCGGATTCCTAAGCCCTCAAACCCTTAGCCGTGATCCCTAACCGAAATTTGTAAAAATTTATGTTCCATATGAACTCTTTATAATATTGTTAGGTAAAGAACTTTTGTAAACTAATGTTCTTGTTATTAGCAAACCTAAAACTAATTTTTAAAAAATACGAATAAAAAATTAATATTCTTTTGATTAGATAAACATACTAAATTTCTAAAATCATTTTTGATCGTGCAACACTAAACACCAAACCACATGAATCATGAATCATCAACCATGTCCTCACCCTCTCCATTCAAATTGGAACTGAATAATGACACCAGTTCACCAGGGACTTTATTAAATTCCATAATGAATACATTGATGTCAATTATCCGTTTTCACAACCTTCCACAAACACTTACAACCCTTTCGGCTACCACATTTATGAGACAAACTTGTGTGCTATTCAATTTACTCCGTATTAAATGTTACACTTCAAACTCTAAATAAGTTTCAACCTGACGTGGAATGACTTTAAATTTAACTTCAATTTCATGCAATGCACTGTCAAACGTCAAAATAATGACAACCTTCAAGACTAACTATGCAATAAAAAAAATATCATATTCGAAGCTGCATGTAACGATAATTTTCATTTTTTCTGTGTACGAACCCTTGTAAACCACGCATAAAGAAATAAATTATAACTATTACATAACAACGTAACACAAACATAAAAGTCAGAATCCCTACCCAAAAAGTTGCATAATCAACCATTCACCAGAAACCCTAAAACCGTCAACCATGAACCCTAACATAGAAACCCCAAACCCTAAACAATAAACCGTAAACCCAAAACCCAACCAAAATTATCCACGGCCGTGCAAGGTTTCCCAAGCATCCAGCCGGTCCCTCAGCTAAGCGTTCTTAGTCTCCAATTCAGCGACATGGGAGTCCACGGACAGACTGGAGACCCGCTGCAACTCCAGAAGCCGTTCCTTGCAATGCTGAGCCACATGAAAATTGAAATCCAGGATCTCCTTCCCGGACTCTCCCACAACCGCTTGCAGAGATACAAAAGTGGCATCTTGCCTAGCCATGCATTCGTTGGCTGAGAACCTGCCGAAGGCACAAAAATTGACTCCCTCCGGCGGTCCAGTCACTTCCACCATATACCCATAATAGCGCTCGCCCTGGACATGTACGGAATAACGCGACACAAACTCTGGAGGCTCTGTCTTAAGGGCGTTGCATGCCCTGCGTAGCATCTGCTCAAGGTCCTCCATGATGACATACTCGTCAGGATTCACCGTGGGGACAACCTCTGAACGTTCAAACAAGAAAAAATAATAATAATAAGTAAACGTCAACCATAACCGGGAAAAAACATAATCTAAAATCGCCTACCCTCATCGCCGAGAATGGCGCTAGCAGCCGTTCCTCCGGAAGAACTACTTCCATCACCAACGCTGGGAGTCGACATTGTTCCAACCCAATAAATAGCGATTCACTCACAACAGGACGTAACAACTAACAACCTTCAATCTTATTCACAAATTCCTCAGCGAAGTTATCTCAAACATCAAACTTATTTATATATGACATAACTTATCACCTTCTCCAATCCAATTATGTATACACATTTTTCTCATTGGACAGTCACACCGCTTTCCCAGGGCTTTAAATTCGATAATAAATTCATTAAGCTCACGTATCCATTTTTCCCACCTTCCACCATAAGTTCAAGGCTTTTTTACCTCACATTAAACGCGTCACAATCTCTCTTCTCTATGTGATATACGAAACGATTTTCAAAAACAAAAAAAATTCACATACATGATATTAAAAGCCTTAACTATGTAGATTACAAACCTAATTAATTATTCATATATTAAACGACAAAATATTTGCCCCAACGTTTAACATTATTCTGACTACACGTGGAAGAATCTATACTACTACAAGTTTCAAAAAGTATAGGTAACTAACAACTTTTGTTTAACAATGTGTGAACAATGTAAACTAATAGGATTAATAGAGTAAATTTAATTAATAGCATTACACTAGGGTGTAGTGTATTTTTATTAATAGCATTCCCCATACAGTTTTCACTTTAATATAGTTACGCTTACTCTAACATTTAATATTACGCATACATTACTCAAAACCTATCTGCTACACTCCAGTTCAGGATTCCAACGGGATCGGTGGACTTATAAATATGGAGGCACACTCCTTTGCCACACTCCATATCCGCAACTCTATACACATATCCCCATCCCATTGAAATACGAACTAACAGGAACAAACGTAAAATGACAATAAACCGTTTCTCAAATACCCCCTTCCTTCCGAACGACATTTGGGTTACATTAACCGTTAAAGTTGCGTCAAACTCCATTCAGGACCTCTGCAGTCTTAGAATGACCTGCAAGGCTGCACGGGATATAGGAGACGCGGATATTGTTCACCGCAGTGTTTCTATACTGCCACCGCATGTGACGCTGTGGTGGTGGAGCCGCGACATCGAGGCAACGAGATTCTTTGACCGCTGTTTGGCCGCTGGTCATCCAGAGCTTCTGTTTCGTGAGGTGCTTCGGGAACTCTTCATCAGACGTAACCAAGACGTTGGCTTCCAAATGCTGAATAGTGCAACAAGTAGAGGCCATGAAGCAGCTAAATATGCACTCTCGATGACGTTGCTGCTTCGCACGGACGACAATGATGGAAAACGGAAAGGACTCGAACTGTTTCGCGAGCTAGATGCAGCTGGTTTACTCGCCGATTGTAACGCTAGGTGCTTCTCAATACTGAATAACTCGTGGCCGGGTGAGGTCCAAATGCCCCATATAGAACAACATACGGTGTGTGCCTCGCCCAGGTGCTCCACCAGGGGCCACATGGGTCTTCTGTATGACTATCGCAGACGGGCAGCAGAGCAAAACTCCGTCCATGCTTTCGGAGGGGCCGCTCATATCCCCTGCATCCACTGTCGCGCGAACTACGAGTTGCTACTCTTCGTCAACCTCCCATGAGTTAGGTTCCCATGCAGATTTAATGTTCTGTTGTTTACACTTTGCCTGTAAAAGTTTCGTACAACATATTTGGTTACTAAAATCAATTTCGTTAACTATTGCACATACCTTAGTTGTTAAATTGTCTTCTTTCTTTCATTGATAACAGTACAATACTAAAAAAACAGGTTATGATTTCTACTTGTCAATTTAAATAAACTATAGAAAATTTCACTCCACTCCCTTGCGAGATGCTAAAATGACACTTTTCTCTCCTCTATTTTATAAATCTACATTCCCCTCTTTTCTAACTTTTAAAAACCTCCTCTTTACTCTATTTTAAATTTTTTGTATTAACTAATATTAACTTTATCTATTTTTTAAGAAAAAATAAATTATTTTTTGAAAAAATACTCATTAGCAAAAATTTTATTTTTTATCATTAAATTTTGCTTACCAAAGTACCCTTTAATAATTTTTTTATTGATTAAATTGTATTTTTACCAAAATACTTTTAAAAAAATTAATAGTTAAATTATTTTTTTCTAAAATACCTACCCTTCAATAATTTTTGTTAACAATTATTTTTAATTTTACTATTAATTTCTCGATATCAATATATATTATTTTAACATTAAATAAAAATTTTTATCACTGTTAATATGTATAACAATTAATATATATTGATATTGAAAAATAATCTTACTATAATTTTTTATTTAATGTTAAAATAATAATAAATATTTAATTTTTTTTAAAAAAATGGATAAAGTTAACATTAGTTAACACAAAAAATTTAAAATCGATTAAGAAGGAAATTTTTTAGAAATTAGAAGGGAGGGGAATGTATATTTATAAAATAGAGGTAACAGAGTGTCATTTTAGTATCTCGCAGGGGAGGGGAGTGTAATTTTCTCAATAAACTATGAAACCAAACCATATTTGAAAGTAAAGGTATAGGTAAACCATTATTTACCTAGCACTCCCCTAAAAAATTTTAATAACTTGCTCGGTTCTTTTATAAGACTCGTTTTTTTTTATATTTTGATTCAACTGGGTCCCCGTCATTCATCGAACCAACATTACGCTAGTCCAACCTTACTTTCTGGTCCTTGCAGAAGGACACATCTCATCCATACATTCGACCACTTTTTCCAGCCGTTGAAAATGTTACAGAAATATAATTTCCTGTTCACATCACAAGACTAATCGCCCTTGGGTATAAAAACCTCCAAATCCAACCTCCCATCTTACCCAAACTCAACACACCTCTCCCTTCGAATCTCAACATGGTCCGGGTCAACAAGAGATACTATGTTGTTTTCCGTGGGAGGGTCCCTGGTATCTATAGTTCCTGGCCGGCCTGTCATAGCCAAGTTAACGAATTTAGCGGCAACCTCCATAAGTCTTACCAAACCTTCGATGAAGCTCGTATGGCATTCGAACAATTCCTCTCTGACAAACGCTTACAGAATCAGCTCAACCACCATGTTGCTCTACTGCATCGTAGTCAACCACCAACCATTCAGAAGAACCCATCACCGATGGTTGACCAAGTACTCCCATTCGAGGAAGGCTTACAGGGTCATCGTCCGAAAGAACATGGAGACAACCACCCAAATATTGACCAAATATTCCCCTTCGACGAAGGCATCCAGGGTCATCGTCAAATAGAACAAGGGGACAACCACCCAACTGTCCGTCAAAACAACTGATCCAACCAAAAGCAGCGGCAACAAATTCTCTACCCGTGTATCCTATTTATCTTTGTTACTATCTTCGTCCTATACTTAGCTCTGGTTAGGAAGTAGGCTACGCTTAACCTTAAAACACCACCTACCACCATGTGTTACCTGCATTGTAGCAGGCTTACTTTTCACTGTCTTCCATTGTTTACTTTTTAACATATATTCAATTGTATTAATTACTCTAATCTTCAGTTCACGCATAACATTAGGTTATTATTCCATCATAACTATCATTAAGTCATCCAAGTATAATTATTCATACGTGATTTTAGCACTTTAACCCGTTAATCCATTTACCATCATCCTCTGTTTACGACACCTGAACACATACGGGACATGCATTCCAAAAGCCACCCCACGACAAATTTCCTTCTGTACACTATGTCACCGCAGGCACAGCCATACAGTCCAAGCCAGTCCCCAAAAAAAGACAAAACAAAAGTAAGCATATCTTCTTCTCATGCAGGGATATCTCTGCCAACATTTAAAACAACCACTGTACAATAACGACAAAACAAATTTGAGGGTCAAACAAACGGGATTCCACCCGAATCGTACTTCGTTGTATTATAAGGTAACGTCGTTAATCATAACATGATTATCACTAATTAACACAATTTTTTCCACATTATCTACTAAGCCTTTCGATTCAACAACAAACTAAAACACATTACATACTACTTTGCGGTTTAATCACCAAAAATAAAGGACGCACTACAATAACTGAACAAATACAACATAACCAAACACCAACGACACATTCAGAACACACACATCAAACTCTTTCTCCTTCAACATGGCGTCTTACAAGAGAATCGTAACTAGCCTTCAGCTTCTCGTAAGATTCTTCCAGTTGACCTACCCTGGCTCGAAGCGCGTTATTTGAGTCGCTAAGAAGCTTCGCCGTTCTGTAGTTATAATCCCGAATCTCTTTTCCAGTTACATCAAGCAACACGCACAGCATCTCATAAGCAGCATTCTCTGTTGCAGCTTTTTCAACCATCGAGAAACGACCATTGACAAATAGCTCTATCTCAAATGGATGCCCAGGAATAACAACCGTGAAGCCAAAGAACGGGCCTTGCTCTCCGACAAATCGTTCCACCTTGAAGAAACAGGGGCAAGGGATCTCTGCCTCCAGGCAAACTTTTAGCAACCACTCCTCTATGCTGCTCACAACTACAAAATCCGCGTTAAGCTCCTCCGCCGGAATTACAGGAAGTCCTTTTGCACAGTCATCGAACAACAAAAATCGCATAAATTCATAATTTTAATAACCGGACATAAAATGACCAGAATAAACATCACTAACAAAACTCCAAATCGAATAAAATCACATTCCATCACTGCAAAGCAGAGCTTCATAAATATACTAACTTTTAAAAAGCGAATGTCGTTTCATAAGTCTTACATGAAACAATTGGCCGACAAGGATAGCCTCCGCCGGAGATAGCCAATTTCTTGCCACCACCTCCATCCGGCGTCACTCGACCAGTTTCATCACTACGACCTTTCTCAGCACAAATCGACGACATCCTCGCTTTGAAGCACAAGCATGCGTATTCAAAGCTATTGAATCCGTGAAACTCAGGAAACGTATAATCCAGAACTTGCTGGTTCGCCTCCTTCCAACTGGTGTATACACCGGGCTTGTGCCCCTTCGTAACGGCAATGAACAAGAATCGTTACATATTCTCCTCCATCTCTCTTATACTCTCCTATCCTTCATACTGAAGTTGAATCTATATATAAACATTTATTCTCCATTCGAAGTTAGGTGCTTCGTTGTTAACCTTTCATTTTTTTTGTCACATATCATTATTAACGTTTTGTCAAATTTATGAAGTTCAATTCCTCCCTCGAATTTTTTTTGCCGTTCCCTTGAAGTTTATTTCATTTTCGGAATAAAAAAACGTCAGCCCATAAATTTTAACAAAATATAGGCCCAAACTGGGCTAAACAATTTCACCAGCCAACAAAAAAATAGGTTCCAGTCTCACCCCATAATTTTTTGCCATTTAGAAAGCAGCCCCAATGGGGGCCAAATTGAAACTCCACCCATTAACCCCTCCCTCCCTTCACCGGTGAACTTCCCACCTAACACATGCCACCTCACTGTACCTTACCTTCACGTGGCACTCTCTCATTTGGACACCAATGCAGAAAGGACATGGTGCACCAATCTCCTCAATTGGATAGGTGCAATTAATTAGATATAGGAATTAATTCAATAATTAGAAAATTAGATAAAATTCTAATTTAAATATCTAAATATCATTATTTTTAAATCTTTAAAACGTTAAATAGTAAATAGAAAAATAATCCAAGATTATAGAGTTTGGATAAAAATCTTAATTTATATCAAATTCAATTAAACAAAACTACCTTTAATTATCTTCAATAAAATAATTTATGAACCTAAAATTGTAAATAAATATATATAATTTAAAATTAATTTGTAATAACTTTTCAAAAGTTCTAGATCTTACAGACAGCACTTCAAAAAATTTTCTATTAGATCGTATAAAAAATGACATCAACTCTAATTCCTACTTCTACCACCACCGTGGACCCCAACTCCATTTTTGCCAGCGAATTGTCCTTTTTTCTGAGTCCACTAACAATACTTTTATCTTCTCTTTTTTAAGTTACTCTTTTTAATGAATTCTCTTTTTGAAATTCTTCGTCAATAATAATCCAATTCCATTGGTGAGTTATAGCCTGCACCGGTCCAAATGAGGAGATTGGTGCATCTGTCACCTCTGACACAAGTTTCTACTTTGGTGGCAGGTCTTTTTGTATTTTACAAGATTGGCTATATAGTTTTGTATATTGTGTTATGACCCCTCAATTTATACATATTTGCATTCTAACCCCCTATATGAATGAGCTGTTGACTGAGTTTTAGCCCATTTGGTAGAGCGAGGAGATGAAGAGGGGCTGCCATTAACTCCACAGCTCAATTGACGGCGAAGCCCTAGAGTTTTGGCAAACTTGGTAGGACAGAGCATGGTAGAGTTTTGGCAATTTTTGTTTATAGAGTATTCTGTCTGATGTAATCTGATTTTAATCCGTGAACGCCATTTCTGCGCAGGACTGCATAGAGGGAGAATCCGCGGCGGAGGAATGTTACCGGCCGTTGTCTGCTGAAGAAAAGGGAGGCAATGGAAGCAATGCCTTCGGCCCAGGTGGCAACGAATTCAGTGATGAAGTTGAGGATGGGGAATTAGGGGTGGAGTCGGATGCAGAGGAGAATTTTGGGGATAGCTTCTTTGACAACTGGGAAGAGAGAGTAGTGGACGACATTGCAGAGCTGGGGTGTATAAATTTCAAGGAAATAACTGCAAAGGAGATTATGATGTGTCATTTTCCGGATCGATCGGTGGCATTCTTGTTTTACAGTTTGTATGCGAAGATGAATAGTTTCGCTGTGAGAAAGAATAAGATTCGGCAAAATGTGAGGAATGAGGTTACTCAACAAGAATTTGTATGTTTCCGGCAGGGGTTCAGAGGAATAGGGTCCATTAACGACGGCAGGCGACGAAAACGTGAGCCAAAGGTAGAGACCAGATGTGGCTGTGAGGCAGAGATACGCGTCCACGTGCACTCCGATAGTGGTAGATGGATAATATCATACTTTCAGGACGTTCACAATCACGAGTTGCTGGACGATAGACTGACTTTCATGCTACCGTGCCATAGGAAAATGGATGCAGCCGCCGTGGAACAAATGAACATGATGCTTAGAGTTAGGATTAAAACGCCACATATTTATTTATCTTTTGTGCAGACTGCCGGGGGATTCCAAAACCTTCCGTTTCTAAAGAGGGATATGTATAACCAGATAGGGAAGCAACGGAGGCTCATTGACGAGGATGCGACGGCTTGCCGGAAGTTCCTGGAATCAATGGCACAGGCTAATCCTGGAATGTTTGTGCATTATTTGGCAGACAAGGATGATCGTTTGTCCACCTATTTTGGTCGGATAATTGCAGTCAGCTGGATTATGGTTTGTTTGGGGATGTCGTGGCATTTGATGTGACATATCGGAAGAATAAGTATATGTGTCCACTAGTTGTGTTTTCTGGAGTGAATCACCATAATCAGACAATTGTGTTTGCCGCTGTGCTAGTTGCAAATGAGAATGAGCAGACTTACACCTGGTTGCTGCAACAGTTCCTAGATGCCATGAAGGGTAAAGCACCTGGGTGTGTGATAACAGATGGGCATGGAGTGATGAAAAAGGCAATCAAAGCGGTGTTTCCTGGGGCCTATCACCGTTTGTGTGTGGCATCTGTTGAGGAATGCCACTTCTAACCTAAGCAACCCCAGATTTACTTCTGAATTTAAGAAATGCATGCTGTTCGATTATGAGGTGTGGGAGTTTGAAGATCATTGGCATTATATGGTGGATGCGTTTGGTCTGTCTGATAATCAATGGGTTTCTGACCTTTACTCTAGGAGAAGGATGTGGGCAACTGCACATATAAGGGGCAACTTCTTTTGGGGTTTTCGTACAACGTCAAGGTGTGAAGGATCGCACTCAATGCTGGGTAAATTTGTCCAGTCTCGTCATAATTTGAGGGACTTTGTTGAGCAGTTTATGCGTTGCATATCCCAAATGAGGTCCAGAGAAGTACACTCTGATATGTTATCCTTGGTTGGGGAACCAGTGCTACAGAGTCTATTTCATGATTTGGAGAGGTCAGCTGCAAAGAAGCTCACAAGGGCAATTTTCTTCAACTTCAGGCCCATGCTTTTTCGTGCTTGCACACTGAAGGTATGAACACACATATGGAGCCAGACTTCTGATACATTCACTTTGTCTAGGTCAGCTAATGCGCGAGTGGGAAGTGAGTCACTATGCTGACAGTAACAGTTTCAAGTGCTCTTGCTTGCGAATGGAGTCCCTTGGTATACCGTGTGATCACATTGTAGCAGTGCTGGTACATTTGGAGATGACTGACATACCAGACAGTCTTGTTCTGGATCGTTGGTCCAAGAGTGTTGGGATTCAACGATCACCTGCCGCAATTGGATGTTGAATGATTTATGCAGGGAAATGTGTGTTCTTACGTGTCGTCACAAAGCTGAATTTGTTGACATGACGGATAAAGTTATTCATGAGATAGCGCGGCTGAAAGAGATTCAGGATTTTGGTGATGCAGGTGGTGTGAATGAAGTTGGGGAAGCTTCAACACTAGAGGGTTGTGTTAGGGATCCACAGTTGGTGCGGTGTCGAAAGAGGCAAAGAAAGGAAACGGTGAAGGGGGTGCATCATACTTTGGTGGTGAGGGCGAAAGTGAAACTACACAATGGAGGACTCGTCTGAGGAGGAGGAGGTAACACTTTCTCAACAAATTTGTTTAGTCGCCCTTTTTCATTTAATGTATTGACCATTTATCGATTCGTAGTTCATGGCTAATCAATTCGTAGTTCATGACTAACTGAATGTATCTTTGTAGCTGGCATGGGACGATGCAGCGAACCTTGCCTTGGACGGGGGCTATGATTCACAGGGCACAATTTGGTAACCGTTCCTGTGGTTAATGCGCTCACAGCTCAATCCAGTGGGAACGTGGGTCTTCATATTAGGCAAAGGTTAGGTGATGCAGCAGGTGTTTTAATTTCTTAGAAGATCATGCGTGTTGTTCTATGTTTGGACAAAAATGGCTAGCTATAGAAAACTCTGTTTTGGACTGTTATACTTCCATATTAACCATATTCAGGCCGCTATATGACATTATTTTGTAACGCGCTATATTTAGATTGGAAATTATTCTAGAGCATCCATGGTGCTGTATGAATTGAAATTGCAAATTATTCTAGAGCATCCATGGTGCTGTGTGAATTGAAATTGTAAAGTAATCTAAGGAACACTGATAATTTTAAAAGTACTTAGTTAAACGTCATAAGATTGTATCATGTACAAAAAGAGTTAAGTCTAGCAGTTGCAACACTTCAACAATGACAAGACATAAAGTTTTTGCCAAATCAGAAAAGGCAATCCAAAATAACGCCAGCTTTGTCATGAACCCAGTTGGATTCATTCATAATCAACAAATTGGACCAATAGCTCCACGTTCGGGTTGGTCCTGGAGATCTCAAACACGGCCAGCTTCTCCACAGTTATATTGCACTTGCGCAAGAAATCCGCCCACCCTTCTGCTGATGGTGCCACAATTGCGCCTTCTATTGCCCCCGTATCTGCTGTAGACGTCCCGGACAGAATTCTCCCCTACTCTTAGAGTGACCATCACGTCATCCCCGACGTTGTCTCTAAAGTGCGGCACATTTGGCTGGGCAAAAAAAAACGAGAATGAGATGTACTTAAAGGCATGTGTAACATGAATGCAATGTGCATGAAGTCAACCAGAATGAAATGGCAACTATTGATGATGGCATTATGAACAGTTAGCATGCAATTGGGTGCTTGTTTTCCTAAACAATGGAATTTAAGAACAACATACATTACCAATAAATTTCTGTATTGAATTTCAAGTCAACAACTGCTCCACCAGATAGCCAACCATTAACAATTAAGCAATAGCATAAGACACAAGATGTGGACCACGTACAAGGACACACAAGCCAACAAAGTAAGGACCAGCAAAAGAACAACACTTAATGTGGACCAGGTAGGCCGCCACATTACTTTCAATAGAGGGAACAGCAGGGGAACAAAACAAATAATGTAGACCCCAAACAGTGCCAACGTAACAGGTGTATATATAGTGGAGAGGGAAAGCCATTACCAGGAAGTGGACGCGCAACAGCCTTTTTGTGATGTGCATGATAAAGAAGGGGTGCTCGGACAGAAATGTCTGCTCCACCTCAGCTACAGTTGCGCTCCTGGGGACATTGATGCACCCCGTTCGATGCCGGGGCGGTTGAGGAGCGCGTGGACGGTTCCTTGGCACCTGGGGGGTGTGACGTCGCCGGAGTCACCATCGGATGTAACATACATCCTCTCCACACCCAGAAATGTCTGCCCTTGTGCTTGAACAGCAGAATATTAGATGGTTGTAGCTTGTATTCATGATAAAACCTTTGCCATCCCCTCCCGAGAGTGATCTCTTTCCTCCCCTTGGGGCTGCATGCAATCTTGTAAGTACGGTCTGAGCCGTCGGCAACTGTGATGTAGATATGGTTGCTACCATTGGGGAGGAGACCATTTGGTAATGGTAGACACTACAGATATGGGCATATCAAGACACAACGTAAGAGATATAATAAAATGCGGAGAGTAGAGTCAGAAATAATGGAAAGAACAGAAGAGGAAGCTTTAACCTACCATCGGTCGTGACGGCTCTCCTGCCGCTTTGATAACCCTAACGACGTCACCTTTCGTGTTTTCTTCAGCCATTTTTTCGTCCAGGCACCAACATAGAAGAAGAAGGGGATATTCTGAGTTAGAAGAACACCTACAAACTGGATAGCGTGTTAATCAAGCGGATATGAAGGGTGAATCCTATCTAATTAATTAATTAATGTAATCAGAGTTCCACTCCTTAGGATTATGTGCCATCACCCTTTGATGAAGTCTTCTTCTAGAAGCCAAAAGGTTTCGTGCCTGTACGGTCATATGGGAATGTTTTTTTTTGGGTTTTGTTAAGCGAGACTTTGGATTTTAAAACAATTTTTTGCTGGATCCGTCTCCATTAGAAGGCCCTAACCAATCGGTACGCATAAAAAAAACTCATGGAACCATATATTGTGGGCATAAAGGAGGATATGAGTAAGTAGTGGTTAGTGGGCTCACATTATTGCGTTGGCCTGGCCCATCAAAGCGTAAATCATCCCCTTGCATTTATTGGGCCGGAAAATGGTAATTAATTTCACAAAAGCATTAGTTATAAGTTCACCACCAAAAGAAGAAAAAAAAATAGCATTCATAAAATGAATCCTAATTAACACATTTTGGTTCACAGTTGACTGAGTTCTGAGCAGAAGTTCTGCTAGTGGCGATGACATAGTTCAACAAGTAAAGAAGAATAAGAAGGAAACAACAGTTTTCTGCCTAAGATACACATCAAAACAAATTTAACAAAACATTTGAAACAGTCAAGAGTTACGCCCCCTAGTGGTTGCTACCGTCAATTCTGGGACACTGACCCAAACTTCCCAATCCAGCCTCTTTCTTCGTTAAAAGGGCGACAACAGTAGGCCAAGGGCGGTTTGCATCCTTATGGATTTGTCATCCACCTGCTAAATAATGATTTTGTTCATTAGTTGGAGAGATCAGCAACGTAGGTGACATAGTTAGAAAAACTAAGTAAAAATATTTAACCTGTTGTATGAACTTTCTCTGGAATCCCCCCCATGGCCATCCAGTTCAAAACACATGCAACAGAAACATGACTGCAGAAGAAGAATTTGTATTAGGCATGAGCATGAAGGCTGTTTGGTTAACGTGAAGTGCAAGTATCTTTCAGGACTCACTGGGGTTGGTATGATGCAAGGCCATCTGGCTCTGCTATGCCGAAACACATGACTCCCCTGGCCCTCTTGCGGAAATAGGCGGGGTATGCAGGGGTGGATATAATCCTGGATAGTTCATCTTCCTGCGGTCCAAAGTGAAGGTGATTTCCAAATATATATACACAATGATGATTATAAGCAATGTGCATGGACGGAAATTACCAAGTTCCGTATGATGATCTTCCTCGTCGTGCTTTCCTCATCACCAATGCATGCATCGAAGTGATACAGCTTCATGTCATTAAATGCCACCACCATCAGATACCAGTGGCTTGATATGTCTTTGACTGGGATGTAAGCCTGTAAAGGAGATCAGGTAATATACATCAAATGATGTTAGGGGTTAGGTTTGTTTTCCAGGCAAGGAACAGAAACAGAGCAACTCACATAAGCCAGATTATGGGAGGGCTTCATCCAGGTGTCCTTATAAGTCCTAACCATTTCTGCCAGCAGCTTTGCCTCCAAAACTTCATTCTTAAAAAAGAAGGCAACAAAGTAGGGAACAAGTAAGTTCTAATTGCAGAATAAGTTCTTAGTGGCCACAATGTGAGTTACGTGAGATGTACCGCGAATGAGGGGGGCAGGCACCAAAAAGTCGGTCCATCCGGAGTCTGACTCCCCAGAGTGAGTCTCATGGCCAGAGCATCAAAAATGACATCGTCAGACATTTTCCCTGGGCGCAGTATGAGGAGTTCTTTTCTCCTGATGACGACTTCCCCCAACTTGACTAGCTCCTCCCTGCACCAAATCCGCGATTAACAGGGCCACACTACCAATTACAGAAAGAAGGTAAATCAACATTTAAAAGGCTTACATCGGGTCTGCCTGAAGGTCAAAATCATATGTGGCGACCTTAATTTGGAGGTCGCTCAATGTTGTATCCGGTGGTTTGGTAGTGTTAAGCTGGCTTCCAAACAGCTTCAGCGAGTTGGCCGGTGGGGCCTTTTGCGCCGGAGCAGGCATTCCAATAGCGCGATTTGGGGCCAGTCCCATTCCATGATGGATGCCCCTTGCGACGATGGACTTGGAGCTGTTCCCAGCGGTGCCCTTTCGCGGGAACAATGGATGTGAGATCCCAACGCTTTTCCTCTGTATCTTGTTGGGTCGACCAATCAACGGGGAACGTGGCGGATCTGGCACGACTGAGTTGCTGGAGAAGTTTTTCCCTGGAAAGAAGGAAGATGATCCCTGTTGTGATGGAAAATAGAGCCCATTACCTGAGATAAGATTGGGAGCTGCAATACGGCTAGAATGTGACGCTTGTCCAGTTTGAGAGGAGGAACCCTCTCCTACAACCTGCGTCAGTTAAGGGTTATTATTTGGGCCTGGAGGCAAACGAAGTGGGCCAGAAATGTGCAGCCAAAAAAATTCTATATTCTCTTAAAACGGCAAGAGACAAACTAAAACCATGGATGATGAAGTAGAACGTGGGATGGTGGCCAAAAAATTCATAAATAAATTGTTAAAATCCATTTGACCTCTATAAAAAGAGCGTTTAGGATAAAAAAAAAAAACCTTAATCAAAACGACTTGGGAAATACCAACGAGAAACCACACAAAAATGCCAATGAAATATCTCCAACAAATCTATAAACTAAAAAAGTTATACCACCTGAACCAAAGTAAGAAAAAACATGCTATTCCTAATACGATGAAGACAATATCTTTACTGGATATGTAACTGAGTAACATATATACCTTGTAACCCCAGTTTCCACTAACGCTTGTCTGGCTTTAGTACTCTGGCGCACCCTTCAGGGGAATGTTGCCAGTGAGAACTGGTGTGTCATGGTCATCCGCAATAGTTATGGGAAACATGGTGTCGTAGTCATCAGGGTCTCCATAGATGGAGGTGTATGTTTTTACGAAAGGGTGCTCCCTGTTGCCAAAGAGCCCATTTGCGTCAGAGGCTTCATTGTCGGCTTGCATTCTCTTGCAAATGGCACAAACTCGCAGCCCAGGCCCAGTCTTCTCGGATGTTAACTTCGCCAGGTTCTGCTGAATAATGTTGACGACGGAACCCAGTAGGCTCATGGCGTCGTCGCGCTGTTGCTGACGACCCTCGCATTCATCAACCTTGGATGACATGCACTGGACGGTGTTGACAAGATCCTTCATGCAGCTGGCTTGTGCACCGTTGTTCAAAATATCCTGAAAAAAATTAGTTCCGTTACAACATGTAGACCATGTGCATGTACCGTTCCTTAGCACGTATCAAACATTCAGGGCCGAACCATTGTACTTACGGTTTGTGGTGGCTGGGTCAACGTCTCTCTTTCGGGAATATTTGGCAAACTGTCCGGCATGTCGAAGTGGCCATCAGCAGGTGGTGACTCCACAACGGCCATGTTGTTGAATCTTCTATTCCAGAGAGAAAGAGTAAGTTAGTGGGAGTTATATGGGCGCTCTAAGCCTGTTGTGTTACAACCCTTTTAAATCGAATAAAATCAACGTTTTTTCTATATCGCGCTATCTACCTTTCCAATGGAGTTCCATTCCCGTATACGCTCGGTCTGACTATCGTATAAATTTCCCAGCAAGGAGTTACTACTAAGGTGAAAGACTCCCAGAGCTGCTCACTGGTCGTTGTCAATGCATTGGACGAGGATGTGCTCAGAAGATGGGCTCAGAGTAGGATGGAAGGTCAATCATAATTTCATTAAATGTCCAAATTATCATTTCTAATGCCAAGAGAATGGCAACCCTAATTAAACGTTGTATTGCAATGTGAATGTATGCATTAAACCGGATTATGCATAACAATTGCATCTTATACACGGATATGCATGTTTAGGCGCACTTAAACGCTTAATACGCTTGCTGATATTAGTATCATGTTCGACAGAGGGTTTGTTTTATCCTTTTGTTCGTTTAATGTTTATACGACATAACAGTTTCGCATGTTACGGCCCACTAACGTATGTATACATGATAGTTGCACATATTAGCTTGTTCCACATATTGGCATCAACGCTTAGAACGCTTAATAGACAAAGGGTTATTTATTTTTTTTTATTCGAAAAAGGGCGTTAATATATTTTCTCGTAGAAGCTAAGCTAAGTGGCAAGGCAACCCAGATGTGGTTACGCTATCCTTCCAAATTCCATGCATGTAACCAAAATTTTTTTAACTTGTTATTCGAATATGTGACTAAAACGACAAAAAGGTAGTTTCAACCACCCCAAATTAAGAATAAACTGAATGCTGCTGCGCTAGAAACCTCGGTGGGAGCGAAGAATGACGCTTTGCAAGCTTCATTTTGTCCCATCCTTAACTTTTCCCCAGTTATCACTGCACATACTGTCATAAAGACAATCCCAACATAGGACAAATAAGGTAGAGTCAACTATCACTACAGAGTATTAATTGCAACATGCCACACCTGATTACACTTTTCCTTGAATTACAACTATCTGATGCACGGAAAACTTGTCTCGCAACAAATTTTCCTTCGGCAAGTGTACCGACTTGTCGTCAAGTAAAACTCACAATAGAGTGAGGTCGAATCCCACAGAGATTAACGGATTAAGCAATTAATGGTTAATTGATTATCCTAGTTAGACGGTTCAGATTTGGATGATGAGTAACAAGGAACTGTAAATGGCATAAAAGTAAAGAAAGCGATAAAGTGCAGAAAAGTAAAATGGCAAGAAAAGTAAATGTAAGAACTAAAAATAAAATGAACATTGGGATCAAGAGATATTGCAATCCTCCGGATCAAGTTCATTCTCATCTCTTCCTCAATCAATGCATTCATTGATCTACTTGGTAATCTTAAGTGATCGAATTACAAGGATCTCTCAAATCTTGATCAATAGCCAATTCCATGGTCAATTGCTCATGAGAAGAGATGAAGTATGGTCACTGATTATACCACATGCATTTCCCAAATCAAGTGTTGAGAGGATTATAGTCACATATCCATCCAAACCCAATTTGGTCCAGCATGAGAAAACATTTCTAGCATGATCTCTTCATTCCTCTTCCAAGGTTCAAAAGAGATCCAAGTATGAATAGTTTCTTTTCCAAGATAACTATCCAATTGGATGAAGATCGAAAACTTTCAAGTAAAATCAAGGGAAAAGAATGAAGAAGAAGAATAAGAACTATAATTGATCTATTGAATCACAATAGAGCTCTCTAACCCAATGTAAAGAGTTAGTTGATCATTGCTCTACAAAAATAGAAAAGAAAGAAAGTGCAGAAAAGTAAAGATGAAGATTAAAACTAAAATTGAAACTTCAAAATTCATAAATGAAAAGTACAAAGAAAAGAAAGAAAAGGAAAAATGTGTGAGGGGAGGGAGTCCGAAGACCCCTCTCTAATCCCTCATTCCAAAATTTCCAGAATTCCCAGCTTGTCTTCAATGTAAAGACTAAGGCCTTTATATAGGCTCTCCTAAATTACAAAAATGAAATTAAAAGCAAATTACAATAAAATGAAAATTCCTATTCTAGATGCTTCTTGTGGCCTTGATTTGTTGACAATTGTGGGCTTGCTTGCTTGAGCTTTGAAGTGGACTTGAGAGAGAAGTGGTTCAAGTTGAGGTCCAGGTGCTAAAGTTAGTGCTAAAGTTATTGTGGCTAACGTTGCACTTGCTGCCTAGTTGGTGTTTTTGGGGCTTAAAAGATGCCTCTTGTTTGTGCTCAAATTTCATACCCACTATATAGTATTATATATCGTTGGAAAGCTCTGAATGTCAGCTTTCTAACGCAACTAGAATCACCTCAATTGGACATCTGTAGCTCAAGTTATGCTCCTTTGAAGTGGACATGGTCGCTGGCATAGTTGCCAGCATTAATGGAAAACTTGAGTGCCAATAACGCTAGCGATCAGGGCTTCATTATTGCCAGTTTCTGAAGCTCAAACTTAGTGTCCATCCCATACTATTATATATTGTTGGAAAGCCCTGGGTGTCTACTTTCCAATGCCTTTGGAAGTGCATCATTTGGAGCTCTACAACTCGAGTTATACTTCTTGGAAGGTGAAGAGGTCAGTTGGCCTTAATACAGGTTGATACCATGTTCATCATTGCACTTTCGGGGCAGGTTTTCTCCCTCAAAGTTAGTGTCAACTATGTAGTTCCATATATGCTTGGAAAGCTCTGGAATCCTATTTTCCAATGCCACTAGAATCACCTCATTTGAAGTTTTGTGGCTCAAGTTATGCGTGTTTGAAGAAGGCATGGTCAGGCTGCCAGGTGCCACGTTAACTTCCACGTTAACTAAGTTAACGTGGGAGTTAACGTGGCTCATAGTGGCTTGTGTGGCTCATTCCAACGTTAGTGACAATGTTGGGTGTCACTAATGTTGGTGATCACCTCCCTTCTTCACGTTAGCTTCCACGTTAACTAGGTTAACGTGGGAGTTAACGTGGCTTATTGGGGCTTGTGTGGGTTCCTTCCAACGTTAGTGACAATGTTTGGTGTCACTAACGTTGTCGACCACCTTGTTTCTTCACGTTAGCTTCCACGTTAACTAGGTTAACATGGGAGTTAACGTGGCTTATTGTGACTTGGCCAACGTTAGTGATAAAGTTGAATGTTACTAACGTTGGCTTCCCCTTTTACTTCTTAACGTTAGAGGCCACGTTAACTAAGTTAACGTGGAAACTAACGTGGCCACTTATGAGCTTGGTCCAACGTTAGTGATAATGTTAAGTGTCACTAATGTTGGCTCCATTTCCTTGCTTCAAAGTTAATGCCACTAACTTTTCTCACTAACGTTGGGGCTTTCCTTCCTTCCACGTTAGTGCCCACGTTAGTGTAACTAACGTAGCCACTAACATGGCTTCTTCTCTTCTTCTTTTGGCCTGAAATCAATCAAACAAAGTGCATCAAAGTCTTGCTCTTAATCATGGGATCATGCATCATCCAATTTATCGTTCAATTCATGCAAAATTCTCATGAAATCATTCAAAATTCACAATGTTTGCTTGAATCAAGATGTAAGTGAATATCTACCCAAAACTAGCTTATTTCCTAAGAAAATGCATGAAACTACCTTAAAAATAGTAAAGAAAAGGTCAGTGAAACTGGCCAAAATGCCCTGGCATCACAACACCAAACTTAAAGCTTGCTTGTCCCTAAACAAGTACTGGAACAAGAGAATGATGAATGGAATGCCAAGAGAAATGAGTCATTCTTGTGGAAGTCATGTCCCTGGTTTTATGGTGGTTTCATGCATAGCAACTTAGGTTCATTCCTGGCTTTCAGACCTTTATCATGTCCTAAAACACTCACTTTGATTGCATCCCATGAGACTTTTATTCATTGATCCTTTTGTTGTCATTTCAGGGCTTATTTTTGTTCTTAAGCTAAGTGCTCTGTAAAGGGACAACTCTTTAAAATAAGCTTTCAGCCAACACTCCCGAACCAGTTGGTTCAAGGTGCTAGGTGTTGAAGCACCCCTAAGGACTTACTTGCTCAAGTCTCTCCCCCATACATACACACCACAGGCACATGGTTTGTTTGTTTTCTTTCTTGAGACCTTGGTGTCCAGCACCTCTTTGGGTTACTAAATGCTCTGTAGTGAGGGTTACTCTTGATAGTGGACTTTCAGCTGATAATCCCGAGTTAGTTAACCCAAGTTACCAAGTGATAAGGCACCCCTAAGAGCTTATTCATCCAAGTAGATCCCTCACACAGGAGCACCACAGACACATGCCTCAAGATTAAAACCATTGGTGCCTAGCCTTATTGCTTACTCTTTTTCTTTTATTTTTCAACCTTTATTGTTCTTTCCCTTTTTCTTATTAGGATCTTCTTATTTAGCTAGTCTCATGGGGTATGTCTCAAGCATAGTATTCATGACAGATAGTTGTCCTCCCCACCTTGTGGTTGAACCAACTTAGCTAACTTATTATCACACCATAAACTCATGAACTTACTCCATAGTATGAACTCCACTCTGGTCTTTTGTAAAACACTCATTCTCTTTTTCATTTGATTCAAAGGGACAAGCATACAAGTAAGCAAAGTAAGGATGCAGTAATGACATCCAGACTAGAAAACACAGCCTTAATCAATAAAAAGTTTAAAAGATAGAATTGACATGCTTATTTACAAGGAGAAAGCACACATACATATAAAGAACATAGAAGACAATCATGCAAATTAAAGTGCTGAAAATAAGTAAGAGGAGAAAGGAACTTTACCACCTTGTATTTTATCTTCCTTGTTGTTGCCCTTTTCCTCCTATTCTTCCCCTTCCCACACCAGACATAGAATGATTGCTTATACTCAAGCAACAATTAAAACAGTGGTGACGGGGTTTATGATGGATCATGAATGTCTTAAAATGAAGTGTGAGTATGTATGTGTTTCAGCAAGCAAGATTATGGATCACAACAAAAGCACAAGAAGTAAAACAGAGACAATGTGATTGCATTAATGAGTGGTGTTGGCATGGTACTTTGCATGAAAGTTAAGTGGCAACACCAAACTTAGTGTGCCACTGTCAATTTAGAATGTTGCAAGTACCCAGTGAAGATTGAAAATCAAATTGTTGCATGGCAACACCAAACTTAGAGTGCAATCATATGCCAAATTATTAAAAGTAAACTAAGCAAAGCAAGAAAATGTTACCTACGGTTGGGTTGCCTCCCAACAAGCGCTCTTTTAATGTCATTAGCTTGACATGTTGTTCACAACTTTCTTCCTCTTCTTCCAGTTTGTTAAGAGGAATGACCTCAAGAGGAAAGAGGAGCCATTTAATGCCCCTTGTTTTGAGTGCCTCTCCCCAACAAGCCTTCTTCTGTTGTTAGCTTGAGCAAACTTGCTTGTTGGGGTAGGGGTGGGATGGCTTTTGGTTGACCTTTTCTTCTTCATGAATATTGTCCTTCTTTTCTTGGTCACCATCCTTTTGTTAGTGTTTATGTTGATTGCCTTTACCACCTTGATTTCAGGATTTGGGTATTGTATGATGGGTGGAGCATCCTCTTCATCAAGAACTTCTTGAATTGGTGGTTCAATGAACTCACCCTCTATGCAACTCTCTATTTCATTGGAGTGTGGGCTCTCTTGATTGACTTCCTCCCTTATTCTTGACCTTTGAATGAACTCCTCTGTTTCTGGAGAGAGTGAAGTGGTCTCTCTTTGTGATCTCAGCTCTTCAATGAATTGTTCTTCAGAATAGAGTTGTGCATTCTGTCTCAATTTTTCTTTATGGTCTCTTTCTGCTATTTTCTCCTCTTTGATTGTCTTCATTATTTCTTCAAGGAGGAGTTCTATCCTATTGAGTCTCTCCTCTATTCTACTTTTTATGCATTCTTTAATGATGAGTTCCATCCTAGCAAGTTTATCTAAAGGAGGTTGGGTAGATTGTAATGGTTGGGCGGGGTTGGCTTGTGAATGGCATTGGATGTCTTGTGGTTGTGTGTTCTGAAAGTGGTATGACTCTTGTGGGTAGTGGATTGAGTGTTGTGGATGGTGAAATGAATTGTATGGATTTTGGATAGACTTTTGTGCTGAGGCATACTCAAATGATGAAGAATTTAAGCATGTAAAACTTGGAGGTGAGGTTGTATAATTGAGAGGTGATGGCTCTTGATGAATGGGGTATGAATGAGTGAAATCTCTTTGATTATGATCTTCCCAGCCACAACTTGAGTAGTGATCAATTTCACCAAAATATGGACCATTTTGTGGCTCTGGAAAGTACCCCATTTCATGTTCTTGATACTCCCACCCACCATGAGCATAGTAAAGTGAATCATTCTGTGGTGGTGGAGAGTTTCCCATGAAATTTGATTGACCTTTACATGATGGATGCTCTTTTCTTTCCTGCAGAAAGCTTTGTCTCAAACAATAATCACCAAAAGAAATTGGAATCTCCATTGTCACAGATTAGGAAATTCCCAGTGAGGCAATATCACAAACAGTTAGTTAGCAAAAGAAAATAAAGAAACAAAAGAAAACAAAGACAAAAGAAAAGTGTCTAATCTAGTAAATCAATCAACCGGTAGTTTGTTAATCACGATTAATCCCCGGCAACGGTGCCATAAACTTGATGCACGGAAAACTTGTCTCACAACAAATTTCCCTTCGGCAAGTGTACCGAATTGTCGTCAAGTAAAACTCACAATAGAGTGAGGTCGAATCCCACAGAGATTAACGGATTAAGCAATCAATGGTTAATTGATTATCCTAGTTAGACAGTTCAGATTTGGATGATGAGTAACAAAGAACTGTAAATGGCATAAAAGTAAAGAAAGCGATAAAGTGCAGAAAAGTAAAATGGCAAGAAAAGTAAATGTAAGAACTAAAAATAAAATGAACATTGGGATCAAGAGATATTGCAATCCTCCGGATCAGGTTCATTCTCATCTCTTCCTCAATCAATGCATTCATTGATCTACTTGGCAATCTTAAGTGATCGAATTACAATTCCTTGTAATTCAATCTCTCAAATCTTGATCAATAGCCAATTCCTTGGTCAATTGCTCATGAGAAGAGATGAAGTATGGTCACTGATTATACCACATGCATTTCCCAAATCAAGTGTTGAGAGGATTATAGTCACATATCCATCCAAACCCAATTTGGTCCAGCATGAGAAAGCATTTCTAGCATGATCTCTTCATTCCTCTTTCAAGGTTCAGAAGAGATCCAAGTATGAATAGTTTCTTTTCCAAGATAACTATCCAATTGGATGAAGATCGAAAGCTTTCAAGTAAAATTAAGAGAAAAGAAAGAATAAGAAGAATAAGAACTACAATTGATCCATTGAATCACAATAGAGCTCTCTAACCCAATGTAAAGAGTTAGTTGATCATTGCTCTACAAAAATAGAAAAGAAAGAAAGTGCAGAAAAGTAAAGATGAAGATTAAAACTAAAATTGAAACTTCAAAATTCATAAATGAAAAGTACAAATAAAAGAAAGAAAAGGAAAAATGTGTGAGGGGAGGGAGTCCGAAGACGCCTCTCTAATCCCTCATTCCAGGATTTCCAGAATTCCCAGCTTGTCTTCAATGTAAAGACTAAGACCTTTATATAGGCTCTCCTAAATTACAAAAATGAAATTAAAAGCAAATTACAATAAAATAAAAATTCCTATTCTAGATGCTTCTTGTGGCCTTGATTTGTTGACACTTGTGGGCTTACTTGCTTGAGCTTTGAAGTGGACTTGAGAGAGAAGTGGGTCAAGTTGAGGTCCAGGTGCTAAAGTTAGTGCTAAAGTTAGCCACACTAACGCTACAAGTGTGGCGTTAGTGCTAAAGTTATTGTGGCTAACGTTGCACTTGCTGCCTAGTTGGTGTTTTTGGGGCTTAAAAGATGCCTCTTGTTCGTACTCCAATTTCATGCCCACTATAAAATATTATATATCGTTGGAAAGCTCTAAATGTCAGCTTTCTAACGCAACTAGAATCACCTCAATTGGACCTCTGTAGCTCAAGTTATGCTCCTTTGAAGTGGACATGGTCGCTGGCATAGTTGCAAGCATTAATGGAAAACTTGAGTGCCAATAACGCTAGCGATCAGGGCTTCATTATTTCCAGTTTCTGAAGCTCAAACTTAGTGTCCACCCCATATTATTATATATTTTTGGAAAGCCCTGGGTGTCTACTTTCCAATGCCTTTGGAAGCGCATCATTTGGAGCTCTACAACTCGAGTTATACTTCTTGGAAAGTGAAGAGGTCAGTTGGCCTTAATACAGGTTGATACCATGTTTATCATTGCACTTTCGGGGCAGGTTTTCTCCCTCAAATTTAGTGTCAACCATGTAGTGCCATATATGCTTAGAAAGCTCTGGAATCCTACTTTCCAATGCCACTGGAATCACTTCATTTGGAGTTTTGTGGCTCAAGTTATGCGTGTTTGAAGAAGACATGGTCAGGCTGTCAGGTGCCACGTTAACTTCCACGTTAACTAAGTTAACGTGGGAGTTAACGTGGCTCATAGTGGCTTGTGTGGCTCATTCCAACGTTAGTGACAATGTTGGGTGTCACTAACGTTGGCGATCACCTCCCTTCTTCACGTTAGCTTCCACGTTAACTAGGTTAACGTAGGAGTTAACGTGGCTTATTGGGGCTTGTGTGGGTTCCTTCCAACGTTAGTGACAATGTTTGGTGTCACTAACGTTGTCGACCACCTTGTTTCTTCACGTTAGCTTCTACGTTAACTAGGTTAACGTGGGAGTTAACGTGGCTTATTGTGACTTGGCCAATGTTAGTGATAAAGTTGAATGTCACTAACGTTGGCTTCCCCTTTTACTTCTTAACGTTAGAGGCCAAGTTAACGTGGCAACTAACGTGGCCACTTATGAGCTTGGTCCAACGTTAGTGATAATGTTAAGTGTCACTAACGTTGGCTCCATTTCCATTCTTCAAAGTTAATGCCACTAACTTTTCTCACTAACGTTGGGGCTTTCCTTCCTTCCACGTTAGTGCCCACGTTAGTGTAACTAACGTAGCCACTAACGTGGCTTCTTCTCTTCTTCTTTTGGCCTGAAATCAATCAAACAAAGTGTATTAAAGTCTTGCTCTTAATCATGGGATCATGCATCATCCAATTTATCATTCAATTCATGCAAAATTCTCATAAAATCATTCAAAATTCACAATGTTTGCTTGAATCAATATGTAAGTGAATCTCTACCCAAAACTAGCTTATTTCCTAAGAAAATGCATGAAACTACCTTAAAAATAGTAAAGAAAAGGTCAGTGAAACTGGCCAAAATGCCCTGGCATCACTATCTTAGATAACGTTCTAATAAACTAAGCAAATCCAGTTTCAAAATTAAGGCAGTACATAACGCTTAGCTAATAACAAAAGCGACATACTAAATCATTTTGGGGGTCATGTTGCAGTCCCGCAGAACCTTATTTTGTCCACAAGCAAATGCTTGCCTAGCCCACCATCTGCTCTCCCGTTCCGTCCACAAGTCTGTCCTGAGAGGAAGATGATTTCACGGCGTACGTCGTCGCTGCCACTAAGCTGCCCACATCCTAACCAAGCCACCGATTGCGTTAAAGGGTCCACCCGCAAGGGACACGGCCGTTCTGCCGCTGAGTGTAGAATACTCAAGCTGCGAAAGACAAACATTAGGGGGATGTAAATTACTGCACATGGACATGTTTTACTTACATTCATATGCATTTACTTACAATGCCACTAATTTCGTACGGGTTAAAGGAACCTTCACGGTGGAGCCATTGTATCACCCAGGCAGCAGAGCTGTCGTTGCAGAACGCAAATATGAAGCGGGTTATAGCTGACAGTAACTCAATGTTCCAATATACAGACCCAACACTCACAAAACAAGGTGCACCTGGTATTGCAATTTGGTATCCCATTTCCTCGCCATATTGGCCACCGACCCATGTCTTCGGGAGTGTACTGTCGCAGGGGTCCAAACACCGGAGAAGTCATCATCGCGTACAGCATTTCGAGCTGAGGCATGGTCCCCAAATTAGCAACAGAAACTGTATAATTTTGGTTCAAACATGGTACAGCGAACAATAAGAAGTCACGTTACCATGCGTTCCATAAGCTGCTCTCGGTCGCTGACCATATTCACGTCCAGGAAGGAGTCTAGGTGCTAGACGGTCTTCTCTCCAAATTCAACCACCATGCAGTACCAGTGCATGAAGATATCCTCGATGGGGATGAAGATCTACAAGCAGATGAAGAAAATAGAAAACTCCAAATTAGTTCCAATGGGGTCAGCAGCCCCAAAAGTAATGCGAAATGCCAAAAAGTCCGTATGGATCGAGACACAAACCCTATTCAGGAATCTTGTTGGTTTCAACCAGAAAGGCACGTATATCTCGTTGAGCTCCATAACAGACAATCCCTTACTAACGTTATCCTATAATAACAAATAAATATGCTTCAGAATCCAGTATAATATGCAGATGTGGTTGCATCGTTGAATTAACCACTCACAGCGAAGCTTGGCGGGAGACACCAAAAATAGGGATGCTTAAGGTGATGTATAGAACAAGCGTTGCGCATGGCCACCATCTCCACGACGGCTCCGTCAATGGGACGCCCAGGTATGAGGGATTGGATTTCCCGCCTTGTTAGTCTGTACTGGAGCTTTCTCACAAGAGTGTCCCTGCAATAGATGCCATGGTTAATGTTGTTGTTCATGGATGCAGAATTGTATAAACATCGCGTCAAAGTAATCAGGGATTATAACATACTCCATCAAATGACCATCCGAAAAAAGGAAGTTGAACAAGAGTGTCTCTGATCGGTTAAAGTCCATGGCGTATGTTGCCTTGTACTTCTACGTTAAACACACGGGGTTAAATGTAATTCATACAAGAACGCAAACATGGAGGAAGTAATTAAGGAGATGATTTCTTCATACCCGTGTGTTAGCCGGCGACGAGGTGGATTTGCCATGCTTAGCAGGTGCTGATCTGTTCACTTTGTCAGAAGGCGATTGAAATAGCCTCTTTCCCTTCATAGCCAGAAGGGTAGATTGTCTATTGGGACGGTCTTCGTCGGTGTCAGGAGCTACTATCGGCCGAGTAGCATGACCACCGACTAGGACACCCATTGGTGTCACGTCTACCACTACACCGCAAGCAACACCACTTTCCTGGGACAAAATCTCAGCCGACTCAGGCGTGGCTTGCACGACAAATGCTGCTCCAGTCCCATCTTTCGCCCTACAAATGATGACTTAAGGGATTAGGCATCAACACATGTGACGTATAAGTGGAAGGACGTATGCAACACGATCTATCTCCCTCATGGATTTCCTTACCATAGCCTCAGAGGTTGCTGTGTCCCGCCGAAAATATTGAACAGGTTCGTCGGCTTCATCTCTCTTGAGTGAAGGTGTCTGGCAATCTTTTTGGTCGTGAAGCCTTGCTTAGTGTATGTTTGTCACTTTTTACGCTTTAAAGCGAGCCATACCGAATTGTGTTGGCGCTAATATTTTCCCCCATCGTTGAAAAATGGCGCGTGCAACCCATTCCTCCCTTTATTCATCCAATTTTGTCGTTTTCTGGAGCACTGCCTCATTAACGATATCCGTTTCAGATGAATCTACTGTTAGACATGAGCTGTCTGTCTGAACTTGGGTTTTGTCGTCTTCTGTGGTGTCTCTCAAAAATACTAAAATGTACATATGAATAAAAAATAGACGACCACAACAACATGTGACGAAAATTATTCAAATTGAATAACTGTTTATATATCTGCTAACCTTTAATTTCACAATAAATTTTCCAGATAATTCAAAGATAATTATATCATGTCTAAAAATTATATTTATACTGCCTACATATTATTTAACTATTGAATTATAAATAATTTTGTGGTCAATTCGTCAAAATATAAAACACAAGTATATAATGATCGGATATTAGTTATTATAAAGAGTATTATTATAGATTGTTACCTCAATATTATTATAATGTGTAAATGGAAGTTACGTAAAAAGAAATACTGAAAAAATGATTCAGAGATGTAAACCGGAAGTCGTGTACCGTAAACCAAGAGCACTAATCAGTGAACCCTAAACCCGAAACCACGTGAACCCGACCCGACCAACCTAAGACTCATGGACCCGGACCCGAAGCCATGACCTCGTTGACGACCCTGGACCATGAAAACACCCGACCGTCTCACCTTAGCCGTTGCCCCTAAGCCATCAACCCCCGACAACGAACCGTGGATCGTGTGCCATGAACCGTAACCACAGAACCCTAAACCCTAAACCCAGATTCCTAAGCCTTTACACCCTTAGCCGTGATCCCTAACCAAAATACCCCATAGCGTAAACCGGAAGCCGTGGACCGTAAACCAGGAGCACTAATCTGTGAACCCTAAACCGGAAACTATGTGGACCCGACCCGGCCAACCTAAGACTCATGGACCCGGACCCGAAGCCAAGACCTCGTTGACGACCCCGGACCATGAAAACACCTGACCGCCTTACCTTAGCCGTTGCCCCTAAGCCATCAACCCCCGACAACGAACCGTGGACCGTATGCCATGAACCGTAACCACGGAACCCTAAACCCTAAACCCGGATTCCTAAGCCCTCAAACCCTTAGCCGTGATCCCTAATCGAATTACCCCAAAGCATAAACCGGAAGACGTGGACCGTAAACTAGGAGCACTAATCAGTGAACCCAAAACCGGAAACCACGTGAACCCGACTCGGCCAACCTAAGACTCATGGACCCGGATCCGAAGCCATGACCTCGTTGACGACCCCGGACCATGAAAACACCCGACCACCTCACCTTAGCCGTTGCCCCTAAGCCATGAACCCCCGGCAACGAAGCGAGGACCGTGTACCATGAACCATAAGCACGGAACCCTAAACCCTAAACCCAGATTCCTAATCCCTCAAATCCTTAGTCGTGATACCTAACCGAATTACCCCAGAGCGTAAACCGGAAGCCGTGGACCATAAACCCGGAGCACTAATCAGTGAACCGTAAACCGGAAACCACGTGAACCCGACCCGGCCAACCTAAGACTCATGGACCCGGACCCGAAGCCATGACCTCGTTGACGACCCCGGACCATGAAAACACCCGACCGCCTCACCTTAGCCGTTGCCCCTAAGCCATGAACCCCCAACAACGAACCGTGGACCATGTGCCATGAACCATAACCACGGAACCCTAAACCCTAAATCCGGATTCCTAAGCCCCCAAACCCTTAGCCGGGATCCCTAACCAAATTACCCCAGAGCGTAAACCGGAAGCCGTGGACCGTAAACCAGGAGCACTAATCGGTGAACCCTAAACCCGAAACCACGTGAACCCGACCCGACCAACCTAAGACTCATGGACCCGGACCCGAAGCCATCACCCTCACACCCTTAGCCGTGATCCCTAACCGACTTACCCCAGAGCGTATACCGGAAGCCGTGGACCATAAACCAGGAGCACTAATCAGAGAACCCTAAACCCGAAACCACATGAACCTGACCCGGCCAACCTAAGACTTATGGACCCGGACCCGAAGCCATGACCTCGTTGACGACCCCGGACCATGAAAACACCCGACCGCCTCACCTTAGCCATTGCCCCTAAGCCATGAACCCCCGACAACAAACCGTGGACCATGTGCCATGAACCGTAACCACAGAACCCTAAACCCTAAACCCGGATTCCTAAGCCCTCACACCCTCAGCTGTGATCCCTAACCGACATACCCCAGAGCGTAAACCAGAAGCCATGGACCGTTAACCAGGAGCACTAATCAGGGAACCCTAAACCTGAAACCACGTGACCCCGACCCGGCCAACCTAAGACTCATGGACCTGGAACCGAAGCTATGACCTCGTTGACGACCCCGGACCATGAAATCACCCGACCGGCTCACCTTAGCCTTTGCCCCTAAGACATGAACCCCCGACAACGAACCGTGGACCATGTGCCATGAACCGTAACCACGTAACCCTAAACCCTAAACCCGGATTCCTAAGCCCTCAAACCCTTTGCCGTGATCCCTAACCGAAATTTGTAAAAATTTATGTTCCATATGAACTCTTTATAATATTGTTAGGTAAAGAACTTTTTTAAACTACTGTTCTTGTTATTAGCAAACCTAAAACTAATTTTTAAAAAATACGAATAAAAAATTAATATTCTTTTGATTAGATAAACATACCGAATTTCTAAAATCATTTTTGATCGTGCAACACTAAACACCAAACCACATGAACCTTGAATCATCAACCATGTCCTCACCCTCTCCATTCCAATTGGAACTGGATAAGGACACCAGTTTACCAGGGACTTTATTAAATTCCATAATGAATACATTGATGTCAATTATCCGTTTTCACAACCTTCAACAAACACTTACAACCCTTTCGGCTACCACATTTATGAGACAAACTTGTGTGCTATTCAATTTACTCCGTATGAAATGTTACACTTCAAACTCTAAATAAGTTTCAACCTGACGTGAAATGACTTTAAATTTAACTTCAATTGCATGCAATGCACTGTCAAACGTCAAAATAACGCCACCTTCAAGACTAACTATACAATAAAAAAATAATATCATATTCGAAGCTGCATGTAACGATAATTTTCATTTTTCCTGTGTACGAACCCTTGTAAACCACGCATAAAGAAATAAATTGTAACTATTACATAACAACGTAACACAAACATAAAAGTCAGAATCCCTACCCTAAAAGTTCCATAATAAACCATTCACCAGAAACCCTAAAACCGTCAACCATGAACCCTAACCAAGAAACCCCAAACCCTAAATAGTAAATCGTAAACCCAAAACCCAACCAAAATTATCCACGGCCGTGCAAGGTTTCCCAAGCATCCAGCCGGTCCCTCAGCTAAGCGTTCTTAGTTTCCAGTTCAGCGACACGGGAGTCTACGGACAGACTGGAGACCCGCTGCAACTCCAGAAGCCGTTCCTTGCAACGCTGAGCCACATGGAAATTGAAGTCCAGGATCTCCTTCCCGGACTCTCCCACAATCGCCTGCAGAGATACAAAAGTGGCATCTTGCCTAGCCATGCATTCGTTGGCTGAAAACCTGCCGAAGGCACAAAAATTGACTCCCTCCGGCGGTTCAGTCACTTCCACCATATACCCATAATAGCGCTCTCTCTGGACATGTACGGAATCACGCAGCACAAACTCTGGAGGCTCTGTCTTAAGGGCATCGCATGCCCTGCGTAGCATCTGCTCAAGGTCCTCCATGATGACATACTCGTCAGGATTCACCGTGGGGACAACATCTGAATGTTCAAACGCGAAAAAACAATAACAATAAGTAAACCTCAACCATAACCGGGAAAAAACATAATCTAAAATCGCCTACCCTCGTCGCCGAGAACGGCACTAGGAGCCGTTCCTCCGGAAGAACTACTTCCATCACCAACGCTGGGAGTCGACATTGTTCCAACCCAATAAATAGCGATTCACTCACAACAGGACGTAACAACTAACAACCTTTAATCTTATTCACAAATTCCTCAGCGAAGTTATCTCAAACATCAAACTTATTTATATATGACATGCCTCATCACCTTTTCCAATCCAATTATGTATACACAGTTTTCTCATTGGACAGTCACACCGCTTTCCCAGGGCTTTAAATTCGATAATAAATTCATTAAGCTCACGTATCCATTTTTTCCACCTTCCACCATAAGTTCAAGGCTTTTTTACCTCACATTAAACGCGTCACAATCTCTCTTCTCTATGTGATATACGAAACGATTTTCAAAAACAAAAAAATTCACATACATGATATTAAAAGCCTTAACTATGTAGATTACAAACCTAATTAATTATTCATATATTAAACGACAAAATATTTGCCCCAACGTTTAACATTATTCTGACTACACGTGGAAGAATCTATACTACTACAAGTTTCAAAAAGTATAGGTAACTAACAACTTTTGTTTAACAATGTGTGAACATGTAAACTAATAGGATTAATAGAGTAAATTAAATTAATAGCATTATATTAGGGTGTAGTGTATTTTTATTAATAGCATTCCCCATACATTTTTCACTTTAATATAGTTACGCTTGATGTGTGGAAAACGATCCAACACGAAACTCACCGGCAAGTGTACCGGGTCACATCAAGTAATAATAACTCACATGAGTGAGGTCGATCCCACAGGGATTGAAGGATTGAGCAATTTTTGTTTAGTGGTTGATTTAGTCAAGCGAATCAAGTATTGGTTGAGTGGTTTGTGCTTGGCAGATACTAAATTGCTTGAAATGTAAAGGGAGAGGGGTAAAGTGCAGTAAATTAAAGAGCAGGAAAGTAAAGAAGCAGAATCTTAAAGTGCAAGTAATGTAAATTGCAGAAACTTAGATTGCAAGAAATGTAAATGACTGAAACTTAAAGTGCAAGAAATGTAAATTGCTTGAATTATAAAAGGAATTGGGAAATGGGATTGCAGAATTTAAACAAGCAAAAGTAAATTGCAATAAACAGAAGAGTAGAGGATGAATTGAATTGAAGTAGATCTCAACAGAAAAGTGAAAATGCTTGAAGAGTGTAAAAATAGAAAATGACTTGTGCTTAATTTGCAGCAATGTAAAAGATGGTTGAAGATCTCAGGGGTGGAAGAGACTAGATAACAAGTCTAGATCTCAAATCCTTCCTTGATCCAACAAGAAAAATTGCAACGGAAGTAAAGAAAAGTAAATTGCAGAAAGAGTAGAAGAATGAAATAGTAAACAGAATTTGAAATTCAATTATGCAGAAAAAGTAAACAAGAGATCTCAAGGTGAGATTGAAACAGAAGTTCTTCAATTCTTCACCCAAGATCCAAAGCAAGAAAAGTAAAGAGTGCTCAAGCAAGAACAAGGAAGAAGAGAGATCAATTCTCCTTCCCAATTCTCTAAGATCTAAATTCAAAAGTAAAAGCTCCAAATAAAAATGAAAATTAAAAGGAAAAATTCAAAGTAAAGTCTAGAGGTCCTAATTACATTAAACTAGCTCTTATTTATACACTTTCCATTCTTGGATTTTGGAATTTGGATGGGTTTTTGATTTGGTGAAGAAATGAATTAAGTTGGATTTTTAATTGAATTTCAGCCCATATGAAGATTTGCTCCCAGGAGGATGCTCAGCTCAAGTGGGGAGCTGAGCATTGAAGCTTTGTGTGGGGATCCTTTGTAGCGTGCAATGTTGGGGAAGGCACCAGGGGAATGCTCAGCTCACAAGGTGAGCTGAGCATTGGGGCCTTGTGCCCATGTCTTGCTCCCTGGCCGTGTCACATGTTGCGCGCTCCTTCCTTGGTCCGTGTCAAATGTTGCGCCTTGCTTCCTGGACCGTGTCAAGCATGCTCATGAGTAGCGCTCTGCTCTCCAAGTGAGCTGAGCATTGGTGCTTCCAAGGGAGGTCCTTGGTTCAAAACTTGAGGGAAGCATGCGCTGGTGGCATTTTCTTGGATTCCTTGTAGCTCCTTGCTCCTTGCTTCCTCAAGGGGTTGAGTTCGAACCTTGGGGGATGCATTTGGCCAATTTTTGGCTTGTTTTCCTTGTGAGTAGCGCTCCCCTCCTTCTCTTGGGTCATGGGTTCAACTCTTGGAGAAGGCATTTGGCAAATAATTTCCTTGAATTTATTTTGATGAATGCCCGATAATGCTCCCTTGGTGAGCTGAGCATTGTTTTTCCTTTCATTGTTTCTTGGCTTCAAATTGTGCTCAGCTCTCAAGGTGAGCAGAGCATTGAGCCTTGGTCCATTGTTGCTTCCTTGAGAGAAAATGTTGCGCTCCCTTGGAGAGCATTGTGCTCTTGGGGAGAGCTTCATGGTTTTCCTTCATTGTTGCGCCACACTTCTTCTTTCCTTTGCCACACTTTTTCTTCCTTAGGCCACACTTCTTAAGCAACGCTTTCTTATTTTCTTCTTTTCTTCACCTACAATTAATCAAAACAACCAATCAAAGTATCACCAAATTCACAAGGTTTATAAATCATTAAAAATCAATTAATTTTAGCCTAAACCTCATGATTTAGCATCAATTGAATGGTGGTTGTTTGATTCAAAGAAGTCATGCATTTTCCTTCCAAATTACTTACTTAGAATGCAAGAAAGTGCATAAAACCTAATAAAAACAAAGAAAAAGGCTAGTGAAACTATGCTAAGATGACTTGTCATCACAACACCAAACTTAAAACTTGCTTGTCCCCAAGCAAGCACTAAACATAAGAGAAGATAGAATGAAATAGATAAGTATGCATGTCCTTATTAGGCATATAGTTGAATATGGTTTATGGGGTTTTATGCAGATCAAAAGTAGCTCATTTATTACTTGCTGTCAAAACAAACCATGTTTCCTTAAGGGTTCACCAAGATTGCTGCTATAATTCCTTACCTTTTTGCTTATTTCCCTTGTTAGCCTTTTCTTCTTTCTTTTGTATCACAGAGCTTATTATTTATTAAGGGCTTGGTGGCAAATGTTGTAGTGGCCTTTGGCTTAATTTCACTCAACATTTCTTCACCACAGACACATGGCTCACCTTTTTCTTCCTAGGATCATTGATGCCCAGCATCTCTTTGGATAACTAAATGTTTTGTAGCTAGGTTGCTCTTTATTGTGGACTTTCAGTTGGCAATCCCAAATCAGTTGATCTAAGTTGCCAAGTTTTAAAATACTCCTTAGAACTTACTTGTCCAAGCATATCCTAGTACAAGAACACCACAGGCATATGTCACAGGGTCCAAGCTATTGGTGTCTAGCCTTATTGTTTGTTTCTTTGCCAACTTTTGGCTTTTCTTCTTTCTTTTTCTTTCTGTTTTGGTTTATTTCCAAGGGACTTTCATTAATTGAAGGATCATAACAGCAAACTAGCTTAAGCTTCAAGTAACAAGTTATTTTGCAGCATTTATTCTATGAGCTATCAATTAAATCAAACACATACCACCACTAACTTTCATTCTAACTTTTGCAACATTGAACAATTACTTTTCTAAATCAAACATCTTTCTTTTATTCAAACAACAAGGGAGACAAAACAAAGTATTCAAGTTGATGAATGATGACAATTATTATGCAGATAGCTTCCAAGCAAAAATTATGCAGATAATTGATTTCTTTACTAACTACTAATGTAAATAAAAGAAATTGCAGAACATAAAGCAATTGGAGGCATATCATGTTTCAGACATGCATCTTCCTTATTAAATTTATGAAAGAACTTCACCACCTTTATTTGTCAGGCATTTCCATTCTGTTGGATTTGCTGGATTCTCCCTTCTTCTTTTTCCTCTTCTTTGTAAAATCTTCAGCTTCTTCACAAGGACATCTTCTGTCCCAGACAGAGTCTAGCAAGCCCGAGAGTCCAACATCCTCTAATCTGTTTTGCATACGTGATGAGTATCTATCTGTTCTTGCTCTTTGCTGGTTCACTAACTCAGGACACATCCCAAATGGTTTAATCTGTGGATTTATTGCTGGCATGCTGTGAGTTAAGTAATCCAGCTTGGCTTGGGTATCTTCATCATATTCTATCCTATCCACGTGCCTACACTCTCCAATGGTATGATGTATGTTCTTCCATTGATACAAATTGTGAGTGTACTCCCCAGATTTGGCTTGAGTCAAGAACATCTTGTCGTATGACTCTTTGAGACTTGCTGTTTGTTCCCTTTGTCCCTCAAGAATCTTGGCTTGGAATTCTTGTTGTTGATTCATCGATTGTTGTTGCCAGCTCTCTAGTCTTTCCTCTATTCTGTGCTGCCAAGCTTCATTTTGCTCCCTGTCCTTCAAGTATTGCTCCCAGTGCTCTTGATATTGCTCTTGGTACTCTAGATATTTCTCTTGGGCTATCACATTTTGCTATGATATTTCCTCAAGAACTCTCCGTAACTGACTCATGTCTATGGCATCGTGAGCTTGCTCTCCTTCTTCTTCCGATCTTCTTCTTCTTTGGGGTCTCTCTTCTTGATCATCATCCTCAGTAATCCCTTCCATGCTTCTCTTTGTGATTCCCGACCCCCTTCTTACTTTTTCTATGTCCTCATCTTCAAAAATCACCCCAGCTTTATTGCACAACCTTAGGATTGTGCTTGCATGGCCGAGCCTAGTAGATTTGGTTGAGCTCTCAGCTATCTCTTGAATACTGTTGGCTATGAGTTGTGCAAGGTTGATTTCTCCTCCATGTAGGATACAGTATGTCAAGAGTGCTCGCCTGATTGTGACCCCTGAAGTGTTTCCAGTAGGGAGTATGGATCTCCTCACTATCTCATACCATCCCTTAGCCTCAGGAATGAGATTTATTCTTTTCAATCGGCTTGGGACTCCTTTCGAATCTCTCTCCCAGTCTGTGCCTTCCAGGCATATTCCTTGTAAGATTTCATCAGGGTCATTTTCTCTCTGCAATCTGTCCTCATAGCTAGGCTCGTCATAAGTTATAGTTCTCAACTTCAAGGCCCTTGTAATGGATGCTGGACTGAAATCCACTTCACTTCCCCTAACATAGCTTTTGTAAGGGATGCTGTCTTTACTCTCCTTCACAGCATTTGCATAGAACTCCCTGATCATGACTGCACTAATCTTGGGGAGGGGATCACATAGAAGATCCCACCTTCTTTCCCTAGTGATTTGTCTCATGATGGGGTATTCCCCGTCCCTAAGCTCAAAACTCCTTTCATGAATGATGAGCTTTGTTTTCATGAATCTATGAAACTTTCTTTCATGAAACTGAGATCTGAACTTTCTTGTGTCATAAGCTGGGGGTTCGGCCACCATGGGCTCCTTGCCTGGCCTTCTCCTTGAACTTGATGAAGCCATGAATGCAATCAAAAAGACAAGACAAGGGTGGATTTGAGGTTGATTGAGGCACGATTTTGTGGTGTAAAGAGAATAAGGAAAGAAATGTTGCTGCTATGAGGGGAGTGGTGTGTGTGTATAGTATTGTATAAGGTAGAGACAGAGACTTATGTTTGTAAGGAAGGCTTGTAGGCATATGTGAAGCAAGAGATGTCCCATCTTATTTATAGGCAGGGTATTTAAGATGTTGGATGAAGACCACACTTGAAGAATGATTCGGTCATGGCTTGTGAATAGTGGAGATTTAGTTGAACAACATGGCAACTTCATGAGATGGACGGCTTGCATGTTCTCTTGAGGATTGACAAGGATTCTCTTCCCATTGGTTGCATGTAGTTCGTCCTTCAAGGTGAGTAGCATGCAGATTTTTGCTTTCCAAGATTGGCACACCTCTCTAGGGACATGTGATCCTTCTCTTGACTTGTCATAACCGTTTCTTCTTCTTGTCTTTTCCTCAACTCTTATTTTCTAATTAAATCAAAATGAAATGCTTCAGAACTTATTTAAAGCACAGTGGTAAAGTAGTGAATGCTTGCATTCTATATTATGGTCCTTAGTCATGAAAGATCAATTGTGTTCCTTACTTAGTGAACCAAGGTTTGGTGAACACCAAACTTGTTTCTTGCTCAGTGATTAAAATAAACACTTGTCACAATTGATACTTTCATCATAAGTGCTAATTTATTTCTTAGCATAAATTCCTAAAACAAAACAATGCATGATCCATCTCTGCATGATTTGGATTTTCTGAATAGAAGTTGATTTTTTTCTTCAAAATTCGTACACATGCAGACACCAAACTTAATGTTTGGTCATATACTTCACCAAAATGACTAAGCATATGATCTAAGAATGTTTGAAATGTTGACTTTTGTGTGCTGTCAAGCACACCAAACTTAGAAGTCTGGCATGTATTTCAAGACAGTGTATGCATCTGTTAAGGGTGTCTAGAAAAGTTCAAAATCATGCTAAAGTGATCACACTTTATTGAATTCAAAAGCAAGCAGGAATCATAAATCATGGGTTGCCTCCCATGGAGCGCTCTTTTATTGTCATTAGTTTGACATTGAACCCTTCTTTTATGGTGGTTGGTGGCTGTAATGCCTCAGCTTGTCCCCTCTGATTGTGAGCTTTCTCTTTGTTCCTTGATGCTCTATTTCAGCATGCTCTAGTGAGAGTATTTTGCTCACAGCATAGTAGTCATCAGTCTGTTGACTTGCTCCCAGTTGTTGATAGACCAATTGCACTTTTTCACCTTTGGAAAGCCCTTCTGTTGGAATTTTTTTGTTTTTCCAACCCTTTTTGATTCTGTTTTTGTTTTTCTTCCCTCCTTTTGTTGACCCTTCTTCTTTGACAACAGGCTTCCTCTTGAGATTTCTTTTCTTAGTTGTCAATACTCCAATGTCCTCTTGAACTTCTTCATTATTTTGCACAGTCTCTTTCTTTTTTTGACCTGCTGTATCATCTATCTCTTGCTTGGGAAGGCAGCTGTGGTTTGTCTTGTTGATTTCCTCCTTCCATTGCAGATTTTCTTTGTCAGTTTCCGTACCATCCTTCTTTTCATTACTGAACTGTATTTCTGGCAGTACACTCAGGGTGACACTTTCATCATGCATCCTGAGGGTTAATTCTCCTTGCTCTATGTCTATGATGGCCCTAGCAGTGGCCAAGAACGGTCTTCCCAGTATAATGGAGTCACCTTCATCCTGATCTGAATCTAAGATCACAAAATCTGCAGGGAAGATGAATCTGTCTACCTGGACTAGAAGGTTTTCAATCATACCCCTGGGGCATATCACCGACTTGTCCACCAATTCTAGAGACATTTGTACTGGTTTTACCTCTTTTATGCTCATCTTTTTCACTAGAGATGCAGGCATTAGATTGATACTAGCTCCTAAGTCACACATCGCCTTGTTGATAGTCATACTACCAATGGCGCAAGGTAGAAGGAAACTTCCAGGATCTTCAAGTTTAGGGAGGAGTCCTTTCTGGATTAGTGCTCTGCATTCTTCAGTAAGCAGTATGGTTTCATTAACTTGCCAACTCCTCTTCTTGTTGATAATTTCTTTCAAGAACTTTGCATACAGGGGCATTTGCTCAAGTGCTTCAGCTAAGGGAATATTGATTTCTAACTTCTTGAAAACTTTAAGAAATTTTGGAAAGTGTTGGTCCTTAGTCTCCTTGTTGAACCTTTGAGGATATGGCAGTGGAGGTGTGAAGTTCACTTCCTGCCTTTGTTCCTTGGTTGGCTCTCTCATTGCTTCCTTCTCTTTCCTTAATTTTTGTGGCTGGTCTTCCCTTTCTTTAAACTCCTCTGAGGTCTGCTTGCCTGTTGTTACCTCTTTATCATTGGGTGCCTCTTCTTCAGCTTGTTTCTTGTCACTTTCCTTTGGCTTCTTAGTTGCTTCTTCGTTCTTTACCAGGATCTTTCCACTCCTTAGCTGTATTGCCTTGCACTCCTCTTTTGGATTAGGAATGGTGTCACTTGGTAGTGAGCTTGATGGCCTTTCAATGGTGATTTGCTTGGAGATTTGTCCAATTTGCCTTTTCATATTTTTCATGGAGGCTTCCTGATTCCTTAATGTCATCTCTTGGTGCTTCATCATTTTTTTCATTAAGAGCTCCAAGTTGGTAATCCTCTGAGAGTCTTGTGAGATTGGTTGATTGTGGGGTGTTGAGGGTTGAGGGTAAGTGTTTTGGTTTGAGGCTTGGTTATTGGATGAATGATGGTTAGAATTGGGGTAGGTATTTTGTGGTTTTCTATATGTGTTTTGGTTATTATTCTGCTGGTTGTTTTGGTTTGTGTTTTTCCAACTGTTTTGGTTTGAGTTTCTTTGCCATTGTTGCTGAGTCTGATTGTGGTTGTCTCCCTATCTGAGGTTGGGGTGGTTCTTCTATGAGGGGTTGTAAGTATCACCATAGACTTCATTTGGCCCAGAATTTTGGTTGTGCATGTACTGGACTTGTTCTTGCTGTTGCTCCTCTTGAGTTTCTTCATTTTGCCCCCATGTGGTTGATGGTTGGCTTGTGTTAACTGCTGCAACTTGGAGGCTATCAATACTCTTGGCCATTTGCTCAAATTGTTGTTGAATTTGCTGCTGCATCATTTTGTTTTGAGCCAAGATTGAGTCCACTCCTTCCAACTCCATCACTCCTTTCCTTTGTGCTGGTTGGCGTTGCCTTTGGTGAGCGAAGAAGTACTGGTTGTTAGCCACCATATCAATAAGATTTTGAGCTTCCTCTGCAGTTTTCATGAGTTGCACAGAACCTCCTGCCGAATGATCCAAGGCCTCTTGAGACTTCAGTGTCAAGCCTTCATAAAAATTTTGCAATCTCTCCCACTCATTGAACATTTCAGGAGGACATTTCCTGATTAGAGCCTTGTACCGTTCTCATGCCTCATACAAAGGTTCAGCATCCATTTGTGTGAATGTTTGTACTTCAGTCTTCAATCTAATAACTCTCTGAGGTGGGTAAAATTTGGCAAGGAACTTGCTCACTAAATCATCCCAGTTGTCTATGCTGTCCCTTGGGAAGGATTCCAACCATTGAGTAGCTTTGTCTCTGAGAGAAAATGGGAATAATAGCAGCTTGTAGATGTCAGGATGCACTCCATTGGTTTTGACCGTGTCACAAATCCTCAAGAAAGTAGAGAAGTGTTGATTTGGATCTTCAAGTGGTCCTCCTCCATAAGAACAATTATTTTGAACTAAGGTGATGAGTTGTGGCTTCAGTTCAAAGTTATTTGCATTAACATTTGGGGTAAGAATGCTACTCCCACAATGTCTAGGATTTGCAAATGTATAGGAAGCCAAAACTCTCCTCTGTGGGGGATTGTTGTTGTTATTGGCTGCTCCTCCTTGTTGATTTGGTGGATTATTTGACTGTTCCTCCATGTCCTGGAATTCTTCTTCAGACTCTTCTTCTCCAATAATTTTTTTCCCTCTCTCAGCTCTTCTCAATCTCCTGAGTGTGCGTTCGTCCCGTTCATGAGAGTTGGGTATAGCTCTTCTTGTATCTGACATACAAGCAAACCACGAGAAATACACAAAAACCAGTGACACTTCAATCTATTGCTAGAATGAAGTTTGAGTTAGCTTAAGCAAAAATTCAAATAGTTAGTGTGTTAACAACGAAAAGTAAAGAAATAGAAAAGAAAAAGTGCTTGATCTAGATCTCTACTTCACTTAATCATTGTCAATCTAATCAATCCCCAGCAACGGCGCCAAAAACTTGATGTGTGGAAAACGATCCAACACGAAACTCACCGGCAAGTGTACCGGGTCGCATCAAGTAATAATAACTCACATGAGTAAGGTCGATCCCACAGGGATTGAAGGATTGAGCAATTTTAGTTTAGTGGTTGATTTAGTCAAGCGAATCAAGTATTGGTTGAGTGGTTTGTGCTTGGCAGAAACTAAATTGCTTGAAATGTAAAGGGAGAGGGGTAAAGTGCAGTAAATTAAAGAGCAGGAAAGTAAAGAAGCAGAATCTTAAAGTGCAATTGCAGAAACTTAGATTGCAAGAAATGTAAATGGCTGAAACTTAAAGTGCAAGAAATGTAAATTGCTTGAATTATAAAAGGAATTGGGAAATGGGATTGCAGAATTTAAACAAGCAAAAGTAAATTGCAATAAACAGAAGAGTAGAGGATGAATTGAATTGAAGTAGATCTCAACAGAAAAGTGAAAATGCTTGAAGAGTGTAAAAACAGAAAATGACTTGTGCTTAATTTGCAGCAATGTAAAAAATGGTTGAAGATCTCAGGGGTGGAAGAGACTAGATAACAAGTCTAGATCTCAAATCCTTCCTTGATCCAACAAGAAAAATTGCAACGAAAGTAAAGAAAAGTAAATTGCAGAAAGAGTAGAAGAATGAAATAGTAAACAGAATTTGAAATTCAATTATGCAGAAAAAGTAAACAAGAGATCTCAAGGTGAGATTGAAACAGAAGTTCTTCAATTCTTCACCCAAGATCCAAAGCAAGAAAAGTAAAGAGTGCTCAAGCAAGAACAAGGAAGAAGAGAGATCAATTCTCCTTCCCAATTCTCTAAGATCTAAATTCAAAAGTAAAAGCTTCGAATGAAAATGAAAATTAAAAGGAAAAATTCAAAGTAAAGTCTAGAGGTCCTAATTACATTAAACTAACTCCTATTTATACACTTTCCATTCTTGGATTTTGGAATTTGGATGGGTTTTTGATTTGGTGAAGAAATGAATTAAGTTGGATTTTTAATTGAATTTCAGCCCATATGAAGATTTGCTCCCAGGAGGATGCTCAGCTCAAGTGGGGAGCTGAGCATTGAAGCTTTGTGTGGGGATCCTTTGTAGCGTGCAATGTTGGGGAAGGCACCAGGGGAATGCTCAGCTCACAAGGTGAGCTGAGCATTGGGGCCTTGTGCGCATGTCTTGCTCCCTGGCAATGTCACATGTTGCGCGCTCCTTCCTTGGTCCATGTCAAATGTTGCGCCTTGCTTCCTGGACCGTGTCAAGCATGCTCATGAGTAGCGCTCTGCTCTCCAAGTGAGCTGAGCATTGGTGCTTCCAAGGGAGGTCCTTGGTTCAAAACTTGAGGGAAGCATGCGCTGGTGGCATTTTCTTGGATTCCTTGTAGCTCCTTGCTCCTTGCTTCCTCAAGGTGTTGAGTTCGAACCTTGGGGGATGCATTTGGCCAATTTTTGGCTTGTTTTCCTTGTGAGTAGCGCTCTCCTCCTTCTCTTGGGTCATGGGTTCAACTCTTGGAGAAGGCATTTGGCAAATAATTTCCTTAAATTTATTTTGATGAATGCCCGATAATGCTCCCTTGGTGAGCTGAGCATTGTTTTTCCTTTCATTGTTTCTTGGCTTCAAATTGTGCTCAGCTCTCAAGGTGAGCAGAGCATTGAGCTTGGTCCATTGTTGCTTCCTTGAGAGAAAATGTTGCGCTCCCTTGGAGAGCATTGTGCTCTTGGGGAGAGCTTCATGGTTTTCCTTCATTGTTGCGCCACACTTCTTCCTTCCTTTGCCACACTTTTTTCTTCCTTAGGCCACACTTCTTAAGCAACGCTTTCTTATTTTCTTCTTTTCTTCACCTACAATTAATCAAAACAACCAATCAAAGTATCACCAAATTCACAAGGTTTATAAATCATTAAAAATCAATTAATTTTAGCCTAAACCTCATGATTTAGCATCAATTGAATGGTGGTTGTTTGATTCAAAGAAGTCATGCATTTCCCTTCCAAATTACTTACTTAGAATGCAAGAAAGTGCATAAAACCTAATAAAAACAAAGAAAAAGGCTAGTGAAACTAGGCTAAGATGACTTGTCATCAACGCTTACTCTAACATTTAATATTACGCATACATTACTCAAAACCTATCTGCTACACTCCAGTTCAGGATTCCAACGGGATCGGTGGACTTATAAATATGGAGGCACACTCCTTTGCCACACTCCATATCCGCAACTCTATACACATATCCCCATCCCATTGAAATACGAACCAACAGGAACAAACGTAAAATGACAATAAATCGTTTCTCAAATACCCCCTTCCTTCCGAACGACATTTGGGTTACATTAACCGTTAAAGTTGCATCAAACTCCATTCAGGACCTCTGCAGTCTCAGAATGACCTGCAAGGCTGCACGGGATGCGGGAGACGCGGATATTGTTCACCGCAGTGTTTCTATACTACCACCGCATGCGACGCTGTGGTGGTGGAGCCGCGACATCGAGGCAACGAGATTTTTTGACCGCTGTTTGGTCACTGGGCATCCAGAGCTTCTAATTCGTGAGGTGTTTCGGGAACTCTTCATCAGACGTAATCAA